>NW_012267399.1:1413045-1440545 GCF_000151885.1 Dipodomys ordii | reverse complement strand
GCGAACCAAGAAGTCATCAGTCCTGAGTCTACTAGCTCTTTTCTTTACTTTTAAAATATTTACTGGTACTAGTGGGAGGGATTGGGCTAACAAGGAGGATTAAGGAGGTTAAATACAGTCAAAAATAGATCATTTTCAACTATGAAAACAGAACAATGAAATCTGTTGAAATTGTTTTGGGAAAGAGGAAGGGGGCGAAGAGAGAGGCAGTGGGGCTAAGATTGGTTACAATACACTGTAAACATGTGCGGAGAGATAACAATTAAATCCTCCTGCACAACTAATAAAAATAAATAAAGATATTTACTACCAAGTCATGTAAGAGTCAATGCGACTGCCAAATACACAGAAGCATATATGACAGTGATATTTGATACAGGAACTTTTTGACTTACGATAGTTAGATCCTTATAAATCCATCATAAACGCAAAATGTCAAAAATGCATTAAAGGCCAGACAAATTAGCTCACACATGTAAGTCCTAGCTTCTTGGGAAGCTGAGATTAAGAGGATTATGGTTCTAGCAAGCCTGAGAAGAAAGTTCATGAGACTCCATCCCAACCAATAAAAAACTGCAGGGTGGTACGTGACTGTTAGGACAGCTTTGCAGGAAAAATAAATAGAAGGATCATGGTTCAGGCTAGCCATCAAACAAAAAAGCAAGACTATATATGCATAGGAGTGGTTGACAAAGGCTCAGTAGCTACATGCAGATGATCATATAAAATAATATTCCATGAAATGAACTCCAAGAAAAGGAAAAAAGAGATTTTTTAGTTGCCATGTTGCTGTTTTGTTTTCTTTTCCTTTCATCTTGTTAGTTTGTATTTGGAAGAGTAAGGGAGGGCACATAAAAGGTAGAGCACTGATGAACAAATACAATAGTGATACTCATTAGATCCTATGGTGGAAAATGAACTGGTTATCTTGTGGGGGGATGGGAGGGAAAAAACCTGGAGACATGGCTCAAAAAATTTGTACCTTATTCATGGAATTCTGTATATCAACTCTACAATAACAATAAATTTAAAAAAGAAAAGAATATGATATGCAAAAAAGAAAAGCAATGAAGGCAAGAAATTCTGGGGGCATGGTTCAAGTAGTAGAGCAAGTGCCTTGTCAGTATAAGGCCTTGAGTTCAAACTCAAACACCGCACCCCAAAACACTTACTATATACAAACTACCAAATATCATAGATTAGAAACACAGCACACTGTAGAATATTGGGTTTTTTTAACCACATGATTTTGCAACTAATGAACAGCTGATCTAGTTGCCATTTTTCCATTGCTATGACAAAGTACAGGTGCTGGAGAGATATATCATGGATTCCCTGAACAAAGAGCAAATAAGTCACCTTGAAGGGATCAGAGGCATTACAAAAGTCCCATTTAGCTGGTTCCTGAAAGGTGAGCAGAAGTTTGTCTGGTGGAAATAAGAGAAATGGATATACTAAGGTGAACAAAGGCTGACAAACAATGCAGTCTAAAAAAAGGAATTTTGGAGTGGCTAGAAGATGGAGTATTAGTGGAAATTAGCAAAAAAATTCTATTAAGACAAACAGACAACAAATTGGAAAGGATTTAAATATAACTTAAAGTAGCTTAGATTATATACTCTGAAAATAGCAAATTGTCAAAGAAACTTAACCAAGAAAGTAGTCTGTGATAAAAAAATTTCTCTTGAGAAAAAAAATCCCTAAGCATCCTTGATAAGAATGACTCATCCAAAAGATTGTGTGTGTGTGTCTGTGTTTGTGTTTCTTTTCTTGTCATTCATTCATTATTTATATGTGTTGAGCAATCTTATCCTTGTTTAATCCTTGGTGTTGTATAGGACATGTGAAATACTAATGAACTACTGTACCTCTAGATTCCTTCAAGTAACTACTTTCAGGTTCTCCAGTTGACACTGATAATGGAGGACAGAAGGTAGATGAAAAAAAGGTAGTAGAAAGGAAGGAAGATTATGAATAATCACACAGTAAATAAATGCCATAAAGGGGAGCTGCTATACTAATAAAAACAACAAAGTAATGGTTATTAGTGTTAAGTGCATACTATTTGTGAAGTCCATTCCCTTTGCTTCATACTACCTCATTAAACCTCAAAATAACTCCACAGCGAACTTAACTACTCTCTATTTTCAGATGGACCAAGCAAATCTTAGAAATGACTAAATGACTTGCTTATGATTATAAGACTAATAAATTAGAGAAAAGTTTCAGCTCAATCCTAACTCTAAATCCCATCCTAACTTTCATAGTGTCCCAAATATCACTTACTGTTAATCATGTGCCAAAAACTGAGCCAGCTTCATTATATAGGCAAGCATCATTTTCTGCATTGTACAGAAGAGAAAACTGAAGCTTTGAGTTATTTCTTAAGGTTATATGGATAGTAACACCATACTAGAGATTTATCCCATCTATGTGGCTGACCCTTTCCACTGTACTTTAATGTGTACATTTCTGTTCCCTACTCCATCTACTCATCTCTCTAGGGCCAGATTCTACCTGAAGGGTGAGATAATAACTTACCTCCTCAGAGCCTTTAGGGAAAATATCATTGCCTCATTTCATTCCTATTGCAATTATTTGCATAACATTTAACTTAATCAATGTAGATTTGTATTTGTTTGCTTCCTCTTCTATCTGTCTATGTATTCTGTGTTCTCAGACAGCTGACACTGATGGTGGAAACATCCCGCAGCAATTCTTCAGGAAATCTATACTCCAAAAGCATATCTTACTCTAAACTCAGCTTCCAGTAAGGAACAAGAATTGTGTCTTGATAGTTTGTATCCCACAAGGTCACTGGCAGGCTCCTATGCAAAGAACATCTTAATAAACAAGATATTGATAGAGTCCAGTGTGATTTTTTATTTATTATCAATAACATTTATTATCAAATAAAATAGTTTTACAAGAAAAAAGTCTTGCTCATGTTTAAAGAGATTTTCTTGCCACAAAGAACCTTGTACTGGTTCCCTATACAAATAGCTTCATAACCACGGGCTGCTGGTTACTGATCCTGAAAGTATCACTACTTCATAATGTCTGAACACCCAGTTTTCTGAAAATTATTATTTTTTTGAAAATTCTTTAAGTGATTATATAACTTCACAAATTTCACAGTATTGTGGGATAGTAATGCTTAGTTAAAGTCACAAACACATTCTAACTTTCATGGGGAAAATTGTCTATCATGGTCTATATGTTTTAATAAAAGAAAGTCTAAGTAATTGCTAACTATACTTAAGTATGAATGAATATATGTACATAATGTTTGAATTCAATTCTCTCAACATCCAATGCTGAGATACTTTTGTAATCCCCATTTTAAAGAGGAAACTAAAGAACAAAAAGAATTATTTGCTTGACTTCACACAGCTAACAAACTCATACAGTCTCACTCCAGTCAGCATTCCTTTAGCTACTCTATAGTACTATCTTCATTCAACACATATGTTTCCAAGAGTAAATGATGCTCACACCTTCTAAATGATTGAAAAATGCTTATTATTTCTGCTGTAAACATTGAAGGAGGTACAAAAAAGAAGAGCATGATTAGGAGAGATGGGGTGAAGTGATTAAAATTGATCAAGATGCACTGTACCCACAAACTGGGTTGAGAAACTCAGTTGAATTGAGAAACCCTTTTGTACAGCTACTTAAAGATAATTTAAAAATAAAATAAGAGTATTACTATGGACAACAGAAAAATCTGAGCAAGAGATACAAAACTGCTGAAAAATGAGGAAAGAAAAGCCAGGACACACTCCTCTTTTTAAAAAGTTAGAGTCAGCAGGGCACCAGTGGCTCATGCCTGTAATCCTAGCTACTCAGGAGGCTGAGATCTGAGGATGGCAGTTCAAAGCCACCCCGTGAGAAGTGGCGCTGTGGCTCAAGTGTTAGAGTGCTCGCCTTGAGCTGAAGAGCTGAGGGATAGCGCCCAAGCCCAGAGTTTAAGCCCCACGACCGACCAAAAATAAATAAATAATAAAATAAAAAACATTAGAGAGGGTCAAATATGCCATTTTTTTCAAACTTCTATGATTTGTAAAGCATCCATGTTAACTGCCTCTTACTAATACACAAATTATATAGCATACCTCAGAGCAAGTAACAATTGTTAGCAAAGATAGTGAAGTTCTACACCAAAATCATATAATCCTGAACCAGCAAAATGCAACCTCTTGTGGACTGACATACAGCAGTTGTTAGTTTGTCAGAGAAGTGGCTAGTTGAAGATAATGAGAAAAACTTGGAAAATAATGTTGATTTCCAAATATTTTTAAACTTGATAAAGTCATGGAGAAAAACCACAAGATACACCTCTATTTTTAAAAAGTAACAATTCCTAAAAATTTAGAAATGAGAGATAAGAAGATGTGATTTTTTGCCTGCATTAAATTCACAATTAACAATTCACAAGGTCTTATCTTGTCATTATTTCTTCTACTTTATATAGTAATTTGGTGATAACAGTAGTAGTATGATGTCAACAAAATCAGCCTCTACAAATGAGATGTAGAGAAGAGAACACCTCACATTTAGCTAGGAAGTGGGGAAGCCAAGAATAAAATAAAATTTAGGTTCTCTAAAAACAAAACTCTGTCCTGCGTTTTGTTGGAGGGCAGGGCGTGCTTGAACTCAGGGTCTGGGTGCTGTCCCTAAGCTTTTTACCTCAAGGCTAATATTCTACCATCTGAGCCACAGCTCCACTCCTGGTTTTTTGTAGTTAGAGATAAGAGTCTCAAGGACTTTCCTGACTGAGCTGGCTTTGAAACACAATCCTCAGATCTCAGCCTTCTGAGTAGCTAGGATTACAAGTAGGAGCCAGGATTACAAGTAGGAGCCACTGAGCTCAGCTTTTTCCCCCTTTTAATATGGTTTCTCTGGAAGGAAAGTAAAGCATTATGTTGCAGTGGGTAGAAGTTGCAGCACTTACAAAATAGACAATGACTGAACATTAAGACAGGATTCATATTTCTCTGCTTTAGGATGTACAGCAACAAGTAATGAAAAACATGACCTCTTATCCAGGAGTCTTTTTATTCCCATCATTCTCTACCTTCATTTTTCCCGCTCTGGCCCCTGTGAAAAAATCACTGTACCAGAGATAACCACAGTGATGTCACAGACACAGGAAAACAAGCCCAATGATTCTATTCAGAAAAAAAAGTGGGGGAAAAGCCTAAGGATTCTATAGCACTGAAAAAAAAAAAAAAGGATTTTCCCACATAAATTTTCAAGATAAATTTCCCAGCATAAATTTCCAGAAGCCAATAAAATTAGTATAGTTGTCTTAAAGGATTGTATAGCGTATTGAATATGTAAAGTGGGAACAGAGAAAGGAAGGAGCTAGAGTCTAAAAAGGAAAGAAAAAAAGTAAATTTTAATGACTGCTGAATTCTATGCTTACATAAAGTAAAGGAAATTTTCTGCTTCCAAGTGCCATAATTTTGGGTAACAGGGAGCATAGGAGCATAGATCAATAAACACATCAAGTCTTTCTCAGAACTAACACATAAAACTTTCATCATTTATGTGAAAGGAATGAAAATTAAAAAATTCATTGCAGAAGTAGCCAGAGTGATAATGGCCACAAAGAATATCCCTGTACACATTTCTGCTCATAGAGCTGTCCATATGAGCGTTGGATAACATGTGAATATAAGCTTCCACATAAGTTCTTCCTAACACGAGTATTATTTTCTGCTCTGTTCTTATCTTATTAATTCATTCAGTAAAAATAGATATGAATGAATATAAATGAGACTCTTCTAGATTCTAGGGATATGACACTGTGCTTTCTATGTCCATATAAAACTGCTTCCAAGATTTTTTCAACCCTAAGATTGTGTAGTTCTAATATTAGCAAAAAGAGTAAAATTATAAATGACCTGGGTAAAGAGAAACTTCTAGGTACTCTCTCGTCCTAGCATGCAGTATAAGACTTAGTACTCAGGAAAAGTTTTTTAATTGAATAGAGATAAACTCCATATCATGAGTATAGAAACTGAACTCAAGATGATTAAATAAATTCCTATGGTTAAATAGATTGTAAGAATTCCTATGGTTAAATAGATTGTAAGTGGTAGAAATAAGAAGTACCAACTGATCTAGTATTATTTTTTTAATTTTTTTTATTTTTTGGGGTCCGGTTGTGGGGCCTGAACTCTGGGCCTGGGCGCTGTCCCTCAGCTCTTCAGCTCAAGGCTAGCGCTCTACCACTTGAGCCACAGCGCCACTTCCGGCTTTTTTCTTTTTGCTTATGAGGTGCTGAGGAATTGAACCCAGGGCCTCAGGCATGCAACGCAAGTGCTCTAACACTGAGCCACCTTCTCAGCCCTCTAGTACTATTTTATGAACACCTAGCAATTCTGATAAAGCACATCCAGACCTTATTTTAGGAACTTCAATTACTAAACATTAGTTCCTCAATAGTAAATCTCTGTTCTTTCTTTACCTCTGTTAGAACCACACTGTTAATCATTTAATTTTCCTCTAATTATGATCAACAGATAATATCTGAAGGCATTAAGAGATAAAAAATACCCTTAAAAGTTATCTAGTTCTAGTTTCTTTTTAGATGAAGACTAATAAGAGGAGGGTAGAAATATGTCTGAGATTCCAGAGCTAACTCAAGTTTTCTCAATGTCCCACTATATCCCAGTGTACCACAGTCTCTCTGCCTAGTTTCCAAATGCAGGGCATGGTAGGGTTGCTCAGGTTTATTTGTATTTGCACAATACTTTAAAAGTATAAAATGTCTCTACCATATTTCATTGCTGAACCAATTAACTATATAGGAATTTTACTTTCTTCCTCCCTCAAATTTCCCTCTTCAATTGAAACAGGTACTTTTTAATGGCCTCAAACCCAAAAGGAATGGTGGGTAAATTCAGTCATAATCCTCAGTGCACATGTGTGAAAACTGAACCAGGTAATCTGAGGAGATGGGTGGGGTTTGAATAGAAGGGGGAGGGGACTGATGAAAGGGATAACATTGATCAAGATCATTATATTCATAAATTTACATGCTGAGAAACTCCTCTACATAACAAATACAAAAAAGAAAACAAATCCTAGCCTAAAACATTTAATACATAACAAGAATGACCCTATCTTAATATGATTTCCTTGGAAAAAGTATCAGGACTTGCAGACAAAGTCCCTCCAAAATAAATGTTTCCAAAATATAATTGAATGGCTCAAAGACTTGCCTGTTGGGAAGAGATTCTACCTACAAACCTAGCTGAAGGAAAACTTTCTTGAGCTGTACTTAGAAAGTAGTTACGCTCTGCCCTGAAAAGTCTCTGTTAGGGAAGTGTCAGACACGAAGGAAGAGTGCTAAACTGAAGGCAAAACTGTTCCAGTTCTGTCACTAACAAGTTGTTTACATATCTTCTCTGGATTTATTTTACCCATCTACTACCCTGATTACTTCACAAGGTAATCAGTTAGAACAGATGGGCCATAACATAAACTCAAAAAGTATAAACCATCACATAACTGCAAAGTACTGAAATTAGTTCTTAGTACTCTTACACAAAATTACCATGTATCCCAGAGCTATCTTGTAGATTCAGTTAGAAAAGGTCAGAAACCGTATGACATAGCAAGAATATAAAAACTTCATAGTCAGATAATTCTAGAAATAAATCCAGCCTCTGCAACCTTGGAAAGTTATTTGGATCCTTTAAGCTTCACTTTCCTTATTTGTACAATTGAAATAGTGCAACAATAGCATCCTTATGAAGAATAAGTAAAAAAAAAAAAGTAAGATCAATAGATAGATAAATAGATAGATAAAATTGTCCCCATCATAAATAGATTTCCTCTTCTAGAATATGAGGGTTTTATTTTGAATTCCTACCAAGAACAGTAGGAACATCTATAAGATAAAACAGTAACAATAAAACAACATTCCTCATCAACATAGTACAATAAAAAATTTAGATGCTAATTAACCAGCATATTAGCAGTCAGGGCAAAGTTTGCAAATCAGCTTTGATGGGTATTTTCTCAGTCACTCAGCCAAATAGTGTTCATATCTCAAATCCAGTGCTCTGAGGCTTTCTACATGACTGTAGAATGTTTTATTGTTGCCTGCATTTGACATCTGCAAAAATGCCAAATATGTAGAAATTTCAGTCACTAGGTTACATGCTCATCTAGCAATATATTATGCTGTTTGGTGTCATGTTGATATCCTATTGATGATGTTCATGACTTTTATGCCTTGATTTTGTTCTTTGCTTTCAATAAAAAAAAAAAAAAGTAAAAAGCCCTTAGACTAATGAATTCAGACTCTTTTTCAGACACAGTGCTGCTTCTCTTCCATGAGACCAGGAGAAGGATATATTTCTGGTTGCAGACATATGTGGCACAGACATGAGATCACAGCTTTAAGCTTCATAAGAGAACATAACAGTCTACTCGTTGTTTACACTTTAACCCAAAGGGCAGCTGGAAATCACAATCAACCATATGCAGTACCAAACAAGTGGTCATGACTTTGTTAATAAAGCCAAGCATTAACGAATAAGATTCTGGAAATGATACAGTGAGAGGCAGGACTCTCTTACCCTAGGCTGCTCTAAGTACTAGGCATAGGGCCCAGGCTATTGTTGAAAATGTCCTTTGGGATTAGACTATTCTCTTTGCCAGAATTCATTTGCCATCTTTCCGATTTCCCAGTTCTCCCATACAATGTTTAATCAGCTGCTAAGGACTGGTTAGAAAGGAATCCCTATTATTCTTAACTCCTGACATCCTGAAAAAGGAGGAAATTATAAAATTATCCACATACAACTGAATCAAATCACACATAAAGAAATTCTTTTTCACTGTAAAAAATAAACTAAGGTAGAAAAAGAAGCAAAGGACCTCAACTTAATCTTTCAAAATCCATACAGGTATAGGTAATGTTATACTCAGTTTGCAAACAAGAAACTGATACTGAAAAAGAATATTGCCAGCAAATTGCAAAACTCAGGTTTATACTAGCTCTAAAGATCATGCTTTTAACAATGGCTGTTATAGAAAACAAATTCCCTGTGACCTATACAATTACTATCTTTCTGAATTAAGCTATATATAGATTTAAATATACTATTCAAAAGGAATCACTATTTAACACTAAAATATTTATAGTAAGCAGTAGTGTCACAATTTATAACTTTGCAATCTTGTTTGTTCTTTTGTTCTCTAGTCTTGGGGATTCAACCCAGAACCTTCACATGGTATGTATGAGCTCTACCTCTGAGCTATATTCTCAGTCCTGGTATTTTCATTTCTTTTTGGACCTAATTTGTATCAAATTTGCAACCCAACACAAAAATCACAGAATAAGTGTATACAGTAGCATAAAACCATCAAAACACCTATAAGCCTTTGTCAAAGTGAATGAGCCTTACTGAGCTAGCAGAAATTTAAATATTTAGTAACTCTTATAAAGATGTCTCTTTATATAGAAATTTCGGTCATCAGATTTTTGCTAGTATAAATAGTTCATCCATACTGATGTTTATTCAAGTGTAATAGAAAGGAAATCTGAATCTAATTCCTCAGGCTTAGGTCTAAGGTATAGCTTAGATTTTGCTGAAGCATATTTTACACCTATGTGTTGTTTTGGGTTTTGATTGATTTAGTTTCTGAAACAGAAAAGGGAAATTTCTTATTTGAAGTACGGTACCGTTAATTATCATTCACAACCTAACTATACCTTCATCTTCTGTTAGTCCCAAGAAAATAAGAGCAAAGGAAAGCACAATGTACTCTCTCTCTTAACTATACTCGATTTATGATAGACTAGAAGAAACTATTTCTATTCAGGTATCTAATGATGATACTGGTGTCTCAAGACATTCACAAAGTTATGACATAGAATGTAGCCATAGTTTCTCCCTTGGGGCTTGAAGGAAAGCACTGATACTCAAACCACAGACAATAATTTGTACCCATAGTTTGAAGCTAAAGAAAGCACTATGAAGTAAGATATGTCTCAGATAACTCTTTTAGCAAGTATGAATATCCTTAGACTATAACTCTTAATGCCAATCCGTAGATAAGATACATCACAGAATAAAATGAACAAATTCTAGAAACTTATGCATACAAATTATGAGTGAAAAGATCATAGTGGCAAAGTTTCCAGTGGACAAAATACTGATATTAAATAGTTATTACCTAGCATATTCAGGAAATACATATACACAAACATAAACTATGCGCATTTCATAAAAGTTACTTTCTTAGAAAGTATTAATCTAAAATTGTTATTTCATTTTCTATTAGTTAAAATAATTCTTCAACTGCCTAAAACTTTCATTATGTTTCACAAATGATAGCAGACATAAGAATAAGAGTACATTAGATAATTATTCTAAACAAGTCTCTAGTCAATTTTTTCTCAATATCAAGATATATAAAAAGTTTAAATTAAATAATCACGATATGGGTTTTCTGTAAATGATGCTTAAAAACAGGTATCCACAATTTTTTATAAACACAAAATGTAATTTTACACTAGATTAGAAATTAACTTGTGATAAGTAAAAAATAGTCTTACAAGAAAACATAGAGGAAATTTTATGACCTTAGATCTGTAATTACTTCTTCAATATGACACAAAAGCACAAACAACTAAAGAAAAACATGGATAAACTAAACTTTTCCAAATAAAATCTTTTGTGCATCAAAGGATGTTATCAAGAGAATGTAAAGACCATCGATAGAATGAGAGAAAATGTGCAACTCCTATCACAGATAAAGATTAATATCTGAAGCTACAGAGAACCACAATTAAACAGCCACAGAAAATTAACCAGTTCAACAATAAACAAAGGGCCTACATAGGTATTTTTCCAAATGTAGTATGCAGATAGCAATAAACATGAAAAAATATTCAAAGTACTTTTCATTAGGCAAATACAGATCAAAACAATTGAGATACCACCTCATAACCATAGGATGGCTATTATCAAAAGGGTAAATATTTCCCTCCTAAAGCTAACTCCATTACTTTATTCAAGTATGCTCAAATTCCATCTTTCCAGAGTTCTACTATAATAATCATATTTTAAATTATTTCTGTGCATTATCAATCCCTTTATGTTACTTTATACTTCTGTTTATCTATAGCACTTATAAACTTTTTACTTCTCATGCTTAGAGATGTTGTTTCCCTACACTATCAAACTCAGTAAGAATTGGACATACATTTTGCTGATATATTTTAGCTGCAAGAATCATGTTCACTAGTATGTGATAGGTGCCTAATAAATTTGCTGTATGAATAAATTAATCAATTCTTCAGCAGAAAGGAATTACAAGTTTTTATAAATTAAATCATTCATTAATCAGGTATTTTCTTCAACAAATATTGTCTTCTATTTACATTAATAACCAAAATACTCTGGATTCAACTGTAAAGTATTCCACTAAATACTTCAATGGAATTAATTCTCAAACTTTTATTCATATCTTAACATTCATAATACGTATGTCAGTTATTATTGTCTCAACTCCTATATCACCATCCATCTCTCTCCTGTGATGCTAGGATACTATATTTTCCAGGCTTTCTTGACAACTGGAGTCCTGTTAGACTATGCCAGTGAGAGTGATGGGAAGAAAGGAGAGAGTTCCTTTTTCTAGCTCCTATCATCATTCCTGCAGCAGCAAAAGACATAGCCATACCATTTTACATCCACTAGACTGATGGCTCCTTTCAGCACCCTCAATACCAGCTGCCAAAGCCCTTCAGAGGTACTAGCACCAGCTGGCCAAGATACTCTCAGTGATTGGAGTATAAGCCATGCCAACGCTGTCCAGAGTGATCTTAGTGTAAATTACACAACACAACACTCCCTCACCAAAAATCTGAGCCCTAATCAAAAGCTTTCTAAAACTCCAGTTTCTTCCATTATATTTTCGAAGCCTTATTGCTATAGTTGTTCCATATAGTTATTAATACCTGGATTGCTATAACTTCATTTTTTGCTTCTAATGTCTATGTAATAAATTCCCTCAAATTTGATCCATTCAAATTACTTGTTTTTTCTAACTGGACATAACTGTAATGGTTCCGGCTGAACAACAGTTTGACAAGAGAATAAATTTGTATTTCCATAACTCAGGATTGAATATAATTTATATTTTATATTATCATAAAGAAAAAGCTCTTTAGAATAGAACTAACAATTCATTGAGACCCAGAAGTTTGATTGGTTCATGTTCTGCATCCACAAACCAACTATAGATTAAAAATGTAGTTAGATCTACCTCGATTGCATCTGTACTGAACATAATAGATGTTTCTTTTGTCATTTTCCATGCAAACAAAACAGAATATCAACTATTTGTATGGCATTTCCATTGTATTAGATATTCAAAGTAAACTTGAGATGATTTAAAATATACAGGAGGATATACATATGTTATAAGCAAATACAATTTTACATAAGAAAAGCTCATCTGCACATTTTGGTATTTATAGGGATCTTGGAACCAATCCCCAATAGATACTGAGGGACTACTGGGCTGTGTTCCTATTCTTAGACTCTTATAGACTTATAAATTTTATCTCTAACCCCTCCACTTTAATGCTTACTCCATATTTCCTTGTGGAAATGTAGTTATTAAATTAAATTACACCTGAAGTTGAACATGTTTGAAATTCAGCTCACAATTTTCCTTTTAAAATCTATTCAAGTCTTTCCCGAGTTGCTCAATGAATGGCAAGTCCATCCTTGGCTGCTAATCCCAGAATCCTAGTCTCTCTCTCTTTCTCTCTCTCTCTCTCTCTCTCCTTTCTCTCTCTCCCTCCCACTGTCTTCCCTTCCCTCCTTCCCTGCCTCTCTCCCTTTTTCCCTCCATCTTCTTCTTCTTCTTTCCTTCCCTTTCTTTCTCTCTCCCTCTCTCCCTCTCTCCCTCTCTCCCTCTCTCTCTGTCCCACCCTCCTTCTTTCCCTCCTTCCCTCTAGTTCAACCTTTTAGAAAGTCCTGTTAGTTCTTCAGCCAACATTTAATGACTCCAAACTACCAAAGATTCTCACAGTGTAATAGCCTTTCCACTTTGACTATTGTAATAGCCTTTCACCCTTTCCATTCTTTCACATACTTTGCACAAGTTATTCCTAGCAACAACTAAAGTGATCAGTTTAAAATATAGGTCATTCACATCCTGCTTTGTTCAAAATATTTGAATCGCTCTCAACAAACTATAGTAAAAGTCAAAATCCTTACAATGACCTACTATTTTCTATTTAACCTAGTCCTTGTTATTTTCAGACTTTGGATCCTATTGTTTTCTCCTTCTTATCTTCTAGACTCTCTGGTCTTTTAACTGTTTAAATGTGCCAGGCACATTTGTACCTCAGAACCTTTCCAAGGGATGCTTCCTTACCTAAAATACTTTTCCCTCAGCTGTCTGCATGCTTCCCTTTCTCTGTTATTTCAAGTCTTTGGGGGAAAAAATTATCTCATTGAGATCTTCTCTTATCATCATGGCCCACAACTACATTCAACAGACCTATCACACATCAATTTAAATCCCCAACAATTGTTTAAAATGGGTAAAACCTACTGTACATTCCAAATGTTAGAACTTTAACACTAATGTAATCCTGACATGAACAAAAGGAAGGAAGAAAAGAGAAAGGAAGGGAAAGGATCAAGAGACGTAAAAGAGAAAACAGAAAAAATAAAATAAAAAAGAGGAGGGAATATTAAGAAATGTTATTCTTCAGGAAAAATAAAATATCATAATGTAATCTATAAATAAATTTTCATTTTTCAAAGTCAAATAGCTACATAGTTATTGAGGATATTTGTTTAGGCTTTGTAAAATATATTAAAAATAACTATACCATACAGGGATGATAAATCAAAGGCTTGCAGTCCAGGCTGACCAAGGTATAAATTTGAGATAGTATCACAAAAAATGACTAGCAAAAAGAGCTAGGGATATGACTCAGGTGCTAGAGTACCTGGCTGGGGAACACAGACCCCGAGTTCAAATCCAATTATTGCCAAACAATTTCAAAATAAATAAATGACATAATAATATGTTTGTGGGAAAAACACTTCCAAATAATTTGAACCAGGGAGAAGCAAGAACCTGGAACAGAAAGGCAGCCTGACCAATATAACAAGACCTCACCTGGGGGGTGGGGGGGACTGGGAAAAGTCAGCACCATATAAAGAGTTCTTACAAATCAATAATAATTGATGGACCATTAAACTAAGAGAATAATGTACATTATTTTGTGCTGGGACAGTATAAATATTATATATACATAATTTGTAAATTTTTAATGAAGACATCTTTTGATGCTAAAGAGCTCAGTATTATATATTTATATATGTACATGTATACATACATATACACATATATAGCATATGTGTATATATGTTGCAGATGCGTGCATGTATATATGTATGTAGATGTTCATATCTCTCTATATATTTATATGATATATATATATACATATAGATGTTTATACATACAACTTTGTTCTTTCACTGATTCATGACTCTTGCAGTAATGCATTGACATAAGTAGTATTTTAATCCCCACTTTACAAATAAGGAAACTAAGTGATGAAGTAAACATCACTAATAGGATTTATAGAGTAGTGATCACATAGCCAAGATCAAACCCTAACATTGACAATTTGACTTTAAGATCTGTGCCCTCTCTCAGACAATATGAATAAGAAATGCATTTTTAAAGAAATGAAGTCATGCAAAGGAACAAATATTCCTTTTCACTACAAATCAAATAAATAAAATTAATGCTAAAAATAAGATAAATGTGATATTAGCAGTGATTAAAAATGAAAATAACAAATGTTAGTACATATGTGGCAGAATGTATAAGTGCTCTCATACATTACTGCTAAGAGTAACTGGATGAACTTTTTAGAGAGCATCAAATATGCTTTTAAAAAAAGAACAACAAACAACTTATTTCTAATAATTTAAACTAAAGCATTAGTCTTAAGTGTGCAGAAACAGAGATGTAACACTGCTGTAACATTGGTACTAATAATGGAAAGCTAGAAAAACTAACTGTAGATAGTCAACTAAACTATGAAGCTCCTGCAAGTAGCATAGTTATGCAATTGTTAAAATAATGAACAAAAACAAATAACATTATGAAATTGTAAATGATGTACTAGTTAAATAAAATAGCAGAATACAAAACACATGCACTATCTGTAATCCCATTTTTCCTTTGTTGCTGCTGTTAGTTTGTTCTCATGCTGGTCTTAGGGCTTGAACACAGAGCCTAGGTGCTGTCCTTGAGCTTTTGTGCTCAAGGCCAGTACTTTATCACTCAGCCACAGCTTTGCTTCTGGTTTCTTTGGTGGTTAATTGAAGCATCTTATGGACTCTCCTGACTGGTCTGGCTTCAAACCTCTATCCTCAGATTTCAGCTGGCATAGAAGTACACATAATCTTCTTAATGGTTGTATCTGGACAAGGGAATGGAAATTTTTCTTTTTCTTATTTTAGATGCACTGCCAAATTTATAGTATGCAATATCTGTTGCTTTTGTAGTAATCAATGTATTCTAGTTTTTTTTTAAGTTTTTGTTGTGAAAATACTGTACAGAGGGATTACAATCACATGAGCAAGGTAATGAGTACATTTCTTATCAAGCATTGTTGACTCCTCCTTTGTTTTTCCCTCCCACCTCCACAATTATGTTTCTGCCCCCCCAACCCCCACCCCCGCCTAAATTGTAAAGTTCATTTCTCAACATAGCGTCTTGTACATTTCATTGTTACAATGGGTCAACCTAAGATAGGTAAGAAAATAACATTTAATAATGTGCAAGAATGCTAATGATACATTGACCTTCTAAAAGTTCTTTGTACCTGAAAGAGATAGGTGCTATTGCCAATTTTCTACTCCTTGTTGATAATTTTAGGCTCAAGGATACTTTTATTAAGAAAATTAACAAATATATGAATTAAAAGAGCCAGGACTGGATCAGCTATAATAGTTTCAATATAATTCTGTGACCTAAGGATAAAGTTGTATGAATTTTAAAAAGGAAACAAAGCATTCTAACACCAGTAGGTATTGAAAGTATGCTTTTTAAAATCCTTTTTCTTTTCCTCTATAGTTTATTATTTTTATTCATGGTAAAACAGTATGTTCCACTTGTCTTTAAAAAAATATGTGTAACTAAGCAGAAAATCTCCAACGGCATATTGTATATTTTGAGGTACTTCTAAAAGTCACTAACATAATTTGTTTTTAAATTTTTCCAATAACCACAATTATTTTTTATTAGAAACAAGAAAGTTTATATTTTCCCTTTTTTTAAACCCATACTAACAACTGTTTAACAAACTCATAATTATGGCCTAAAGACAAAAACAATAGCACACTAACTTCTGATTAACACAACAGATCTTTTAGTGGTAGTTTTTCTTTAAAAAAATCAAATCTTATAAATGCATTTATATATATATATATATAAACTCTATCAAGCTGCAATTTACGCTTAAAAGAATTCAAACATCTTAATCTGTTTCCACTATAAGTAGATATATTATAATAGACTACTGAAAAATGGAAACACAAATGACCAAAAAATACACCAACATTGGTCGTCAATATAGAAAGGAAAAAAGTAAAGATTGTTAAAAGCCCTGGCCCTGATTCCTAAACATGTGATCCTGAGCCAATGAGTCAATATTTAGATTCTTCAACTTCAAACTTAAAGTATATTTTTAAAAATTAGATTCTCCAGCTTTAAAATAGTAGTAAACTTTATTTTTTAAGATGCAAGAAATTTCATTTGACAAAGCTAATATAAGTAGGAATGTCTTCTAAATTAATATTTATTTTAACCACAGCTAAACATAGTAATGTCATGAAACCAAAAATTTTTTAATGAAGAGAAAAACAAGAGAGAAAAGAGCTAACATCTTTGATACTGAAGAGCTCAGGAAAAACAGTAATCTTTTGGTATTAAATAAAAACTGGGACAAATTTTTTTTAATTTTGGCTGCTAGCCCTTAGCCTCACTAATCACCTCAGAGCACTTCTCCACATGGAGAAACTGATACAGCATCAACAAATTCTTTATCAAAATCAACACTTTGTAACACTGAAGAAATTAAAAATGTTATAATCTATAAATGGTCTAGCCAGGCTGTTCTGTTAAAACTTTATCCCTATTGGACACCGTTTAAAAACATGTTGAAAAGAAGTTTCCCTTTAGCTGTGCTTAGAGTTTTAAAATCATATATATATATATATATATATATATATATATATATTCTCCCTTTTCTAGAAAGTTTATTGCTCCTTTAATATTTCATATTATATTTATATATACTCTTCATGGGAATATCCCACAGTGAGAAACATACTGGCAACTATTTTATTTCTCAGTTCCAATTTCCAGTCCCCACATCAAATGCACAGACTTTTCATCTCCTTAAAATACCACCTTCTCTCCACACGCCTACTACCAACCCACAAACACACCATACAGACATATATATATATATATAGGCACACACTCAGGCATACACACATACTTACACAGGCATACAAATTCTTTAAATAAATATTTGCACATAAAATCACCTAAAGGTGACACTAAGTTTATACATTAACTTGACAAATAATAAATGTTAATCAAAATGTGGTAATGTTTTTTCCTAAGTCAACAGTATTAATCAAAATTATAAGCCAATGGTATAGTAACTTCTAAGTCTCACAGATAATCATTATAAAAGAAAAATAAAACTCTTAGAAAGCAAAAGTCTTTGCTTATCCATTTATTTCATTTTTTCCTTTACTTATTACAGCTTCTCTGGATATCCAAGGGCTACTCCCCTCCTAACTATCATCAAAACACCCAGAGAACATCTTTGTCAAAGAATCACATCTACTCATAAATAGTAACCTGTCTGGAACCTGTACACACAAAGAAAATACAAATATTTGTAAACAAATACCTCTACTTCAGGAATAAACTTTTCTTTGTCTTCTGATGGACACTGTTTCTTCATTGAAAGCATCTATTGCTGTCATTATTTCTAATTGAAATCGTCCTCTACCTCCACACCCTTCCACGAAGGAGACATTTCTTTTATCTTTGTCTTGCACATGCACACCACAGCAAGGGAGGGGAAAGTAAATTGCTATTTGCCACTGTCTTTCAATAATAAAACAGCAATGGACAAGGGATGCTCACTACTGTATACCAATGCATATTCAGCACTCAAGTCAGCTGTTGAACAGAAAGGCATGGCTACCCAATTTGCCTGGTGTAGCTTTCACATTTTCAAAAGGCAAAGAAAATCTCACAACATGGACAAGTTACTATATTTGATACTTCACTTGAAACTTGTGTTCCTTCTGAATAAAATACCTCAATTTTAGATTTTCCTTTCCTTAGGTCCAAGAAATAGACCTAAATTGAAGTTACAAAGATCAATGTGAAGTTGCTGTCACTTTAGAATAGATCTCAAGGAATGAAAGAACAAAAACTGGAAGATGCTATTGGTGATCTGTGAAATAAAAAAATAAAATACGTTGAAATAGGCAAAGACTTTTGCTTTTATTTTTGTTTTTTTAATGTAATGTGTGAAGTTACTTCTTTTTTCTTTCACTTTTTTTCCTTTGGTTTATCCCCTGTTGTCACTGTTTTTATTTGTTTGTTTTACTTTAATTTTATTGCCAAGATGATGTACAGGGGGGTTACATTACATACATAAGGTAATGATTATATTTCTTGTTGAACTTGTTACCCATGCCCTCATTTTTCTCCCACTTTCCCTCCCTCCCATTCCCCCCTAAATTTGTACATTCATTTCCAAAATATTGTCTTGTGAGTACAGCTGTTGCTTGGTTCACCCTTTGTCTTTGTCTCACCATTTTGCTGTCCCTAATTCAGATAAAGGTGTGTGTGTGTGTGTGTGTGTGTGTGTGTGTGTGTGTGTGTGTGTGTGTGTGTGTGAAAACAGTGAAAACAGGGGATAAACCACAGGGGGGAAAACACAAACGAAAAAGAAATCACATAGTACATTAAAAACAGCAACAACTAAGTAAAACCTCTTGTTTCCATGTCTTGGCGTTCATTTCACGTAGCATCATCTTATATGGTCACATGTACTAGCTATTGAGCTATTCTGCTCATCTTCTCGGACTATCCTAGACATATTAGAACTCAAAAAATTAAGTCCCCCAAAAACAAATCCTCAAAGAAACAACTCCCCAAATAATAAGTGGACTAAAGACTTAGAGACTTCTCTGAAGAGGAAATAAGAATGGCTAATAGACACATGAAGAAATTCTCAACATCTCTGGCCATAAATAAATGCAAATCAAAACAACATTGAGATTGCATCTCACTCCAGCTAGAATGGTCATTATCAAGATTCTAATCACAACAGATGCTGGAGGGGATGTGGCCAAAATGGAACAGTACTATACTGTTGATGGTAGTGTAAACTTGTTCAGCCACTCTGGAAAGCAGTAAATAGGGATACAGGTGTACCCATTGCAACAATGAGATGTACAAGTCGTTATGTCGAAAACGAACTTTACAACTTTGGTGGGGGGGAGGGGAGGAGGAGAGGGTTGAGTTGGGGGGAGAGGATGGGAGGGGAAGGCTACAATGTTTGATAAGAAATGTACTCATTATCTTGCCCATGTAATTGTAACCCCTCTGTACAGTATTTTCACAATAAAAAAATTTATCTATAAAAAAAAAGACTAAACATAGAGCTCCCCTATGACCAAGAAATCCCACTTCTGGGCATTTACCCAAATGACCATAAGCAAGGCCCTACTAAAGTTACCAGCACAACCATGTTCATTGCAGCATTATTTACCATAGATAAGATATGTAACCAACCCAGATGCCCCTCAGTAAATAAATGGATCCAGAATATGTGGTATATATACAGATAAAGAATGTGTTGTATATATACACAATAGAATTCTATGCTTCCATGGAAGCATTCTTTTTTTTCCATTTTTTTTATTGTGAAAATACTGTACAGAGGGGTTACAATTACATGGGGAAGATAATGAGTACATTTCTTATCAAGCATTGTAGCTTCCTCCTTTGTTTCCTCTTCCCATCCTCCCCCAACTCCCCCCACCCAATCCATGGAAGCATTCTTTTTTTGGGGGGGGCTCCAGTCATGGGGCCTGAACTCTGGGCCTGGGCACTGTCCCTCAGCTCTTCAGCTCAAGGCTAGCGCTCTACCACTTGAGCCACAGCGCCACCTCTGGCTTTTTTCTTTTTGCTTATGTGGTGCTGAGGAATCGAACCTAGGGCCTCAGGCATGCAAGGCAAGCACTTTACCACTGAGCCACCTTCCCAGCCCATGGAAGCATTCTTAAGGAAATGGAAAGACTGAAAAAATCAAATTAAGTAAGTCAAACCCAAAGAAACATAACAGGTCCATAATTTCCCTCATCTGTTTTTGATTTTGGTACCCTGTGTCTTCTATATACATTTATCTGATTTGGGGAAGGGAAGGGGAATCATAAAACAGTAAGCAAAGGACAAAGGGTGAACCAATGCAACAGACTTTTGCTTTTATAAAACTGAAATCTTCACAAAACTCAGTTTTAAAAAAATTTAAAATTCAAATTGAAAAATAAATTAATAATAGAACTCAAATAATAATAGCTAAATCACTTATTGCACAACAAACTTTATTTTAATATTTTACAAGCATTGATTCATTTAATCTAAAAAACAACACTCAAAAAGAAATAGGTGCTATTATGGAGGTTTTGTTGTCACTTTCCCCATTTGACATATGAGAAATGAGGACAACAGAAACTGAGTTGTCCCAGGCTGTTCTAGTAATGACAGAGTCAGAAGCTGAACCTAAACTAACTTTAAAAACCAGCTCTGGACCACCACTAATGTCTTCACTTATAAATGAGACTCTTTGTTCCTTGAAATTGCATTTCATATATAATTACAAATATACATTGAGATTAAAATCTGTTTTCCTGTGGAATATAGCTATGAACATTAAGACCACTGCAGTCAGCTGGGCACTGGTGGCCTGTAATCCTAGCTACTCAGGAGGCTGAGATCTGAGTATTGTGGTTCAAAGCCAACTCTAGCAAGGAAAGTTCATGAGATTCTTATCTCCAATTAATCACAGAAAATGCCAGAAATGGTGCTGTAGTTCAAGTGGTAGAGTGCTAGCCTTGAGCAAAAGAGCTTAGGGATAATGTGCAGACCCAGGGTTCAAGATCCAGGACCAGAAAAAAAAAAAAAAGACCACTGGTATTTTGACTATTGACATTTTTAGAGTCATAAAAAAGAGGCTTATTTAAGAACAATCTGAACCTTGGTTAAATTTTTGGGGTTACTTCTTTTAGGATTAACTGGGCCTAAATATTGAGACACTTATACTCTGCCACACCTCTAACACTATATTTCTACATAGATTCCTTCTACAGTAATATCCCCTCAATAGATCAGTGTGACAAGAATCAGAAAGGAAACAAAAAGACCTGTCTCAAGGTAATACATTAAAGCCTATTTATTTTCTTAAGAGAGAAGTCCTGGTCTCAGAATCTATTTACTCTTAACTTAAACATAACTGTACCACTTTTGCTTATTTGAGGAGAGCATCTAGTTCAAATTCTGCTTCTATCATTTACCAGTCATATCTTGGGCAAGCTATTCAACTTTAGTGATTCTTTTTAATGTATACAATAGCCTACCTTTTCTGAATGTTTCATGAATAAAACCTATAGACACATGTAAGGTTCTCAGCACAGTGCCTAGCATATACTGAGAGCTCAATAATGCTTTTCTGCAATCCTAAAGAAAATAATTCAATGACTGAAAATTATGTAAATGCATATATACATATGTAGTAATATACAACAAAAACAAAACAATATACAACAAAAAAAAGAGTTTCAATGTTGATTTTTCCACTTCATTTTTATCTAATTTAAAACATTACAGTCAAGTAGAAGTAATAGCCTATAGGAGAATGGGAGTAAGACTGATCTTGCTAAGGCCAAAAAGTTAATTATTTAAAAAAATGGAGTTTGGAAACAAAAACAAAGTCAAGAGTCATAACAATTCAAAGCACTTCAGTTTGAGGGCTAATCAATGATGAAATAAGTAGATTTAACAGACAACTCAAGGAAGAGCTTAGGAATTGGATGTTCATAGTTATAACTCTGACCCATCAAGACAAACTGGTAAGAAATTAAACTGGAAAAATCAGAAGATAAAACTGTATGTGATAGCCAGGCACAGGTGGATCACGCCTGTAATCCTAGCTAGCTCCGTGGGAGGCTGAGATCTGAGGATCAAAGCCAGCCTGGACAGGAAAGTCCATGAGACTCTTATCTCCAATAAACCATTCAGAAAACCAGAAGTGGCGCTGTGGCTCAAGTGGTAGAGCGCTAGCCTTGAGCTGAAGAGCTGAGGGACAGCGCCTAGGTCCAAAGTTAAAGCCCCATGACCAAAAACCAAAACCAAAAACAAAAGTGTATGTGAAGTAACATCAAGTATACGTACACTACACTAAAATTTTGACAAGGGCTTTGTCTAATAATAAATAATTATAGGTAGTTTATTATCTTCTTTATTCTATAGTTTTCTTTTTTATATTTTTTAATTTTTTTCCTGCCCCCACCACCCAATCCTCCCCGCTCCCCCTCCCCCACACACACCAAAGTTGTAAAGTTCGTTTTCGACATAACGACTTGTACATCTCAATGTTGCAATGGGTCCACCTGTATCCCTATTTAAACGATTTGTTTTTCCCCTTCCCCTCCACAAATTATACTGAAATCAAATACAGTGGATTCTATAGTTTTCAAATAAACTGTTTAAATAATCTGAATGCATAGCTAAATTGTAAAAAATCATAGTAATTCTTTAAAAGGACATCTAGAAATCTAAGAAATACATAAATGTACAATAAAGAGATTAACTCATTGTTTTTCAAATAGCCCTTTTAAAAATAGCTTATATGGCTCCAAGAACAGATTTATAAAATGAAATGTGAAAAATTAATTGTTGCACAGTAAATTCATTTGAAATACATGTTAAAACTGCTCATGTTAGAGATCCTATTTTAAAAGCAGTGAATATCAACAGAAAGCTTATAGCATGAACTACATATGATTATATCTATCTTGCTTGCAATAATTCTGACATACCCTCATCCTCAGAGTAAAAAAAAAATATTTAAACAACTCTGGGGAAAGGGTGAAATAAACTGCTAAAATGGACAAAATTTTCAAAAGCATGTTTATAAATGAAATGTATCTTCTTACATTTTATGATAGAAATTAAATGCTTCAGGCAAATTTAGCTATTACCATGTAACCATCATAATGCATAAATGAAAAATAAAAGAAATGAATGACAGTTCAGAAAGCAAGCTAAAAATATCAGAAAGAAACATATAGAAAAAAATTTATCTTACTGATCTGTGTGTATATCTCTTTAGAATTGTCCAACTGAGTATCAAGTACAATTAGCAGACACAATGCTGGAGAACAAGATGGCAAATCTCAGAGGACAATTGTCATTAAAAAATAGAACATGTACCATATCCCAGAAATATAAATCATTTTCCTATTTCTTCATTTATTACAGCACTAACTTTAAAAAAGTAAAGAACAAAAGAATAAAAAGGCACAAATTACTAATATATTTTAAACTCTCAATTATTTAAATATTGTAGTGCTGATACAAATTTGAGATGGAGTAAAGGAAACATAGTGATAGGATTTATCTATGGCAGAATTAGGACTAAATGTTTGCTCCCATTTCCAATTGATATTCAACTTAACCAATTGTAATTTCCCCTAAAACCTGACATCAACTTGGCCTGTCACTTCAGCTGATTCAACTATAGTTACTTCATTTCTTTTCTTTCTTTTTTTTCTGGTTCTTGTTGTCAGGGGTTAAAAGTAATGGGCACTACTTTCTAATAACAGGTGCATCTATATTCTGCAATAACAGAGTAAGTCTAAGTCATTCTTGTAAGGTGTTTTCTGAGGTGCATTTTATCCTTAAAAAAACAAACAAAAATGATCTTTAAGTGTGCTTTTCTCAGAGCAGTGTCATTATTTTCATCTTATCTTCATCACTTAAAAGAGAAACTTTTCAGTAACAAAAAATAAATTAAAATAAATACCTTTCTTTTACTATTATGTTTAGGAAACTATTTTAATCTACTTTAAATTGCATATACACAAGTCTTAGAAATGCAAACTCCTCTGATCACAAGAGACCCTGGGTTTTAAGGATGCTTAAAGGAAAGAAGGGCATAATAAATAAATTCCTTGTTCAGATTCATATTTTGCTCTTTTGAATTAATTAATGCCATGGAAATCCCAGGCAACTGCTATTTCATTTGTGACTGAATTGAGTCCAAAGGAGAAAAATATGTAAAACATTATTTAATTAAAACTTTGCATGGCTTTTTTCCCTCTCTCACTTCCTCTCCTACTAGCTAACACTAATTCAAACTAAGAGGAGAGTTTCATGTTATTTTACTGTTGAATTGCCTGAAGCCACTTTCTTATGTTCAGAGATCTGTGCTATCTGCAGTCATATTGTTCTTTGCATCAAACCCTTGAGTATGGCTCTCAAAGCTTCTGGCCTTACTTCAAAGCCATATTCAGGAAAATTTAAAACTCATAGAAAGACAGCATATATTGGTATGCATAAGGCTCTTGAGGAATACTTCTGGAGGTTGTTTCCTCGCCCCCCCCCAAACATGTAATTTTGCATTCAATTTGGGATGTAGGACAATATAAATTGAAGAAGTTCACTAAGCATTACTAAACATTAGTAATTTCACTTCAATGCAGAAAAACACTGATTTCATTTCCTTGATTCTAAGTTTAGAACTCTTGCTTTAAAAAACTTTGTTATTGCTGGACGCTGGTGGCTCACACCTGTAATCCTAGCTACTCAGGTGACTGAGATTTGAGGATTGCAGTTCATAGCCAGCTTAGGCAGGAAAGTCCACAAGACTCTTATCTCCAATAAACCACTCAGAAAACCAGAAGTGGCGCTGTGGCTCAAGTGGTAGAGGGCTAGCCTTGAGCTGAAGAGCTGAGGGACAGCGCCCAGACCCTGAGTTCAAGCCCCACAACTGAAAAAACAAAAACAAAGAAAAAAAAAACCTGTTATTGCCAAGCGTTGGTGGCTCACACCAGTAATCCTAGCTACTCAGGAGGCTGAGATCTGAGGATCACAGTTCAAAGCCAGCCTGGGCAGTAAAGTCCAAGACACTCTTCTCTCCAATTAACCACCAGAAAATGGAAGTGGCACTGTGGCCCAAGTTAAGCTGAAGAGCTGAGGGACAGCTCCCAGGCCCAGAGTTCAAGCCCCACAACCGACAAAAAAAAAAAAAAAACCTTTGTTATTTCTCCATAAACTGTAGGAAATGGCTTGAACCCCTTTAATAATTTGATTCCACACCATCTTTCTAATCTTATTTTGGGGCATTTACATATGCACCCATAATGTAAAACTAACTCTTCTTTGTGGATTGTTCTCTAATAATCTTTGCCTATGAAAGATGGTATCTTTCTGTTCCTCTCCCAATTTATAGCCATCATAAATACCACTCCCTCTTCAGTCATCTCTTCACTAAAATATCTCCTGCTCATCTTTTATGTCTCAGATTTAAGGTCACTAATGCAGTGTCACCATCCTTGACTCCAGTAAGCTCTCATTTTTCTTTCATAATATTTACTATCATAAAATCAAATATGTACTTAATATTTTCATCCTCTTTGGATGGCAAACTTCTAAAGAAAGGGCACTTTCATTTTAGTTCACCACTATTCATGGCCCATATACATATGGCACTCAATGATTCAAGAAATTCCCTTATTTTCTGAAATTGATCATATAAGTTGCAAAGAAATTACAAAGAAAGTGAAAAGCATAAAAATACAAAAATGCTCATTAATGAACTAATAACTTCTAAAATTAGTCTTCACTCAAATATCCCTCACTAGTTAACATGTCTCTTACCAGTTGGGGTATAGATTTGTATATCAGATAATCACTGCTCAGTAAATTCAATCATGTATGCACACTAAAGTCACAGTTAGAAACTTGTAAAAAAAAATTATTGATAGCTAGGTCTCATTGGCAAAAGTTGACCTTATTCATTGAATTATAGACTAAATATAGGGCTACTTTAAAAATGTGCTAAAAATGGAGATGTAGCTCAGTGGCCCAGGGCCTATCTCTCATGCATGAGGCTGTGAGTCTAGCCTTCAGCACTGTTTAAAAAAACTTTTTTCAGTCAAGATTAATAAGCAAGCTAGCTAACTGTGAGGTAATGTATTATGCAATATTGAAAACAAAATTCAAAGTTAAAATGTTAATAGAGTATAAAATAATATCACAAATCTTACAAAATTTACAAGATTTCATGAAATAAAGAAATGGAATGTCAAAAAGATTAAAAAGAAATGCATTGTTGAAGAAAAGCTCAAATCACTGACAAATCAATAATTGCTGTTAGACCAAATAAAAAGTAAAAAAAAACAAAATCTGATCAAAATGAAAGCTGACATAGGTTGTTCAAAAGAGAATTTACTGAAATGTAAAAAAGATGAAGCAGTTGGACACCAATGGCTCATGCCTGTAATTCCAGCTACGCAGGAGGCTGAGAACTGAGGATCACAAATCAAAGCCAGCCCAGGCAGGAAAGTCTGTGAGACTCTTATCTCCAATTAAACACTAAAAAACCAGAAGTGGTGATGTGGCTCAAATGGTAGAGCATGAGCTGAAGAGATGAGGAACTGACAGTGCCCAGGCCCAGAGTTCAAGACCCACAACCAACAAAAAAAAAAGAAAAAGAAAAAGAAAGAAAGATGAAGCTAAGTCCTTAGGAAATTTTCTTTGCAAAAATTATTCTTGTGAAGATGCTATACAATGTCAAAAATGACTATGTTATTTTAACACTGGACCTTGAAAAACACTTCTTAAAAGAACAGGAAGAGAAAGCAAACAGGAATAAAACCATTTGTAATAGCTGCAAAGCTATTAAATGCCTATAAATAAATATAATTTAAAAGATGAAAGACCTTTATAATGTAAACTATAAACAACTAAAGAAAGACACTGAAAATATGTTCATGATACATTTCATGAATTATTTGAATTAATATTATGAAAATAGCTGTAGAACCAAAAGCATTCTACAGATTCAGTGCAAATTCAATCAAAATCCTAAAGTCATGTTTCACAGAAATAGAAAATCAATCCTAAAATTAATAGGGAAACATAAATGAACTAAACTGACAAAACAGTAAATAAGAAATAAAAAAAACATGCTGGAAGGGGCTGGGAAGATGGCTCAGTGGTAGAGTGCTTGCCTTGCATGCCTGAGGCCCTGGGTTTGAATCCTCAGCACCACATAAGCAAAAAGAAAAAAGCTGGAGGTGGCACTGTGGCTCAAGTGGTAGAGC
>NW_012267399.1:1265410-1412995 GCF_000151885.1 Dipodomys ordii | reverse complement strand
TGGCTCAAGTGGTAGAGCACTAGCCTTGAGCTGAAGAGCTGAGGGACAGTGCCCAGGCCCAGAGTTCAGGCCCCATGACCAGACCCCCACCCCCCCCCAAAAAAAAACATGCTGGAAGTATCACAATACCTGTGTTCAAATAATACTACCCGGTTATAGAAACAAAACAACTTGTTATTGGCATAAAAACAGAGATATAGACCAATGAAGCAGAATAGAAGCTCCAGAAATAAGCCCACACAGATACATGCATCTAATTTTTAAAAATTGAGGGGTAGGGGGGAGTTAAAAGCATAAGTTAAAGTAAAATTCTCTTCAACACATACCATTTTAAAAAATGGATGTCCATAGCCATACACAGAAAATTGGAACTAGATTCCTATGTGTCAACTTACGCAAAAAATTCAATTTGAAATGCATCAAAGATTTTTATATAGGATTTAAATTTTCAAAAGTACTACAGTAAAATGTAGGGAAAACACATGAAACTGTAGGCATATAGAATTATTTTTTAACATGAATCCAGTTGAAAATAATAGAATTACATATTTAAAACTCTAAACAACAAAGAAAACAATTCCCAGAATCGAGACAACCTGAAAAATGATAGCAAAGTTTTGCGAAGGATTTATCTGACAAGATATTAATATACAGAATATACAAAGACCTCAAAAAATTTAAAAACTAAAAAAATCCAATAAATAAATATGAAATGAGTTCAAAAGTTAAAAAGAAGTACAAATGGCCAATAAATACATGCATGAAAAAATGTTTAGTATCTTAGTTATAAAGGAAATGCAAATCAAAGGAGGATTGAGATTCCATCTCACCCCAATTAGAATGGCTTATCATCAAGAAAACACACAAGAGCAAATAAAAAATAAATAAAAGGATGGAGCTAGGCATTAGTGGCTCACACCTGTAATCCTAGCTACTCAGGAGGCTAATATCAGAGGATCGAGGTTCAAAAACATAACAGGCAGACAAGTCCAAGAGACTTGTTATCTCTAACTCCTGTTATCTCTAACAGAAAATAAAAAAATGGAAGTGTTGCCAAAGTGATAGAATGCCAGCCTTGAGTGGAGAGAAAAAAAGAATGGAACTGAATATCATCATGTTAAGTAAAATAAGTAAGACAGATTCAGAAAGACTAATATATATTCTCTCAAATATGTGAAATATAGGGGCTAGAAGTGTGGCTCAAGTGGTAGAATGCCTGACTTGTAAATGTGAGGTCCTGAGTTCAATCCCCAGTACTGAGAAACAAAAAAAAGGGGGAGGGGGGATGTGAAATCTAGACCAAAAAGAAAAAGAATGTCTCAAGTATAAACACAGACTTAGGTGAAAGAAGAGGATGGATATGGTTGAAATTCTTCATATATATATATGTATATATATATATATACATATATATATATATAGCGAAATCCATAGAATTATTCCTAAAATGGGGAGATAAGAGTAATAGATGAGGTGAATTTGATCAAAGTAGACTACATGCATATATGGAAATAACACAGTGAAACTTCTATACTGTACAACTGATGTAAATTAATAAAAATAAATAATAAAATATAATAAATATTCTTGGAAAAACATACTTCATTCTTCCAAAAATTAAAATATAGAAATCCGAGTGCCAGTGACTTCTGCCTGTAGTCCCAACTACTCAGGAAGCTGAACAGGGGAGGATTTTAGAGGGGCTGTACAGAAAAGTTCACATAATCCTTTCTCAACCCATAGCTGAGAGCAGTGGCATAATGCCAATGCAAGAGAGGCTGTGATTGGGAGGATCCCAGTGCCAGCACAGCTGGGGCAGAAAAATCTGTGAGATGCTCTCTCTCCAGAAAAGGGAAGCTGGGTGCAGTGGTACACACCTGTGATCCCAGCAAAGGTGAGTAAGTAGGTAAATCAAGGTTCATATGCCTGCCCAAGTGGGAAGTGACACCCTATCCTAAAAATAACTACAGACAATGAACATTGGAGGCATAGCCTAACAGTGTTTTGCCAGCCTAGTAAATACGAGGCTCTGAATTCAAATCGCCAGTATGACCAAAAGAAAAGAAAGAAAAAAACCATAGAATTACAAAATAAAAGAGGGAAGGAAGGAAGGAAGGAAGGAAGGAAGGAAGGAAGGAAGGAAGGAAGGAAGGAGGAGAGGGAGGGAGGGAGGAAGGAAGGGAGGGAGGGAGGAAGGGAGGAAGGGAGGGAGTGAGGGAGGAAGGAAGGGAGGAAGGGAGGAAGGGAGGGAGTGAGAGAGGGAGGGAGGGAGGAGGGAGCGAGGGAGGGAGGAAGAAGGAAGGGAGGGAAAAAAGACAGGAAGAAAAAAGAAGTAAGGCGCTGGTGGCTCACGCCTGTAATCCTAGCTACTCAGGAGGCTGAGATCTGAGGATCGCGGTTCAAAGCCAGCCCGGGCAGGAAAGACCGTGAGACTCCTATCTCCAATAAACCACCAGAAAACCGGAAGTGGCATTGTAGCTCAAATGGTAGAGTGCTGGTCTTGAGCTGAAGAGCTAAGGGACAGCGCTCAGGCCCAGAGTTCAAGCCCCAGGACCGACAAAAAAAAAAAAAAAGAAGAAGGAAGGAAGGAAAGAGAGAGAGGGAGAAAGAGAAGGAAGTAAAGAAGGAAGGAAGGAAGGAAGGAAAGGAAGGAAGGAAGAAAATAAGAGATGGAGAGAGGGAGGGCTTAAGTAACCATTTATCTACCTGACATTTTTCTTAAAAAAAAATCCTACTACATTTATCTAATTTGGTGAGGGGAAGAATAACAAAATACTGAAACAAGGACACAGGATGACCCATTGCAACAATGAGACTCACAAGACACTATGTTGGAAATTAACTTTACAACTTGGGGGAAGGGAAGTAGTGGGGGGAGGTGGGGGAGGGAAGGGATAATAGAGAAAAACAAAGGAGGGGGTAACAATGCTTGACAAAAAATGTACTCATTACCTTACTCGTGTAACTGTAACCCCTCTGTACAGCATTTTTGCAATAAAATAAAATTTTTTAAAAGGCAATGAGAATTCTACTTGTCTGCTTATGTGTATATATGTAACATATATTTCCCTCTACCTTTTGTTATTATCTTCAAATAATTATATAAGGGGCGTCAATTTGACATGTACATTTATGTGTAGAATGCATCTTGATCAGAGTCATCTCTTCCATTATTTCCCATACTATCTATCCCTTGAATCTACTATTCTTATCAATTTTCCTCAAAGTGGTAGAGCACTATCTTTGAATAAAAAAGCTCAGGGACAGCACCCAGGCCCTGAGCTCAAGCCCATAACTGACAAAAAACAGCAGCTATCACACTGAATATTTTACAGTTATCCAACCTTAAAACTCTTACAGGTAGATTCATGATTGTTTTCTGCAAATGTACCAAATATTTCCATACATGAGACAAATTTTCACAGATTTTTAGAGAAAAAATATAGCATTTACACAACAGAATGTTAACCCCTGGCCCCACACTATAAATTTAGAATTTAAAAACTCACTTTCTGTATATAGGAATACAGAGTTCTCAAAATGAGAACAAAAAAGTAAAATGAGAACAAAAAGTAAGAGATTACAACGGAAAATGAGAAAGAGCAATAAAGAAAAGCTGCTAGATTTCTATACTTAAAGGTAAGAATCAGAAATTCCCTACCATCTCCTTCATCATCTCAGTCTTTGGCTATCATCAAGCTGGATGCTTTTGTCTAAACAGTATGTCCAAACGAACCAATGGACTCCAATTTTATGTAATCTTCTTTCTTCCTTCAATCCCCTTTTGTTCTTCTTTCTCATTCCCTACATTCCTCTCCCTGATAAAAACAAATATTTATTGAGTGCCTATAATGTGCAACACTGTGTGTATTATATACTAAGAAATAGACCAGTCCAAAGTGAAGGACAGACATTTAATTTTAAAAATATCATGCAGATATAGATATATACAGCAAGATCTTTGCAGGCAAAGAAATTTTAATTGGAGCAATCAGAGGTTTCTCAAAAGAAATTAAATTGAAATTGGGGACCTAAAGAATAAGAGGAAATCTACCTGATGAACACTGGAATGAAATGCATTTCCATAGAAAAGAAGGCATTAGGTGAAGACCTTTGTTAGGAGAGAACTTGGAGGGTCCAAAAAGTCTCAAGAGACCAACACAATAACTCAATTAAAAAGAAGAATGGGGGAAAAGCAAGAATTGATTCTGGCAAGGTAGTAACCAGACTTTCCAGGGCCAGGGCCTTTTATGCTAAGAAGCTATTGTTAATAATGGTGGTTTTGGTGGTTTAGTTTGCTGTGGTTTTGGTTTAAAGTATAACAAAAAGCAAAGGAAAGGTATTTCTTAGATTCCAATGAATGGTGGGATTTCATAATACACGATGAATATGAATTCAGATCTAGGTCGAAAGAAAGTATAGGAATGAAAATAAATTCAAGAAGGGCTTTATCTCTGACATGAAGAAGATATAAAATTGGGTAGGTTTTCAACTAAAACAGGAAGTTTTTAAAATAAATATTTTTGTTATATAGATATATGTAGAGAGAGAGATACACTAGATTTGTTATACTACTTTTAAACATTTAAATACCTTTGTTTTAGTGATAGATATATGGCGATATATACACTACATTTGTTATACTACTTTTAAACATTTAAATACATTTGTTTTAGTGATAGATATATAGAGATATATACACTAGATATTTGTTATGCTGCTTTTATATATTTAAATGCATTTGTTTTAGTGAAATTATCATAATATTTTAAAGAATTAATGAGAATTAAGAATTCATTGGTTCATAACCTCTCCTTTCCTGGTCTTGTATTAAAGATTCTTAATTTTAAGACAAGCATATAGAATGTAGGCATTTTTCTTCTTACATTTGGTTTCTGGGTGTTTATTTTCTAGATGTTTAATATCAGATGTTTATCTGATGTTTATCAGATGTTTAATATCAGAGTAGTTTATCTTTTTTTAAGTATATATTACAATCCTCAGAGGTTCCCAACAATTTCACAATTGATGCAGAGAAAGCTATTATGTTTTTTTTCACTTATGTAGCTTACTATTTCATTCCTAAGTATAGGCTAAAACATTAGAGCTTATAAAGAGCTAAATATATAAGGCCAAATGGTATGCTGGTATTTGGGTGCATACTTATTCTATATATTCACAAATACACATATAAACTAACACAAATGAACCTATAGTATTTATTTCCAATATTGAATTTAAACTTATTTGAAATAGACACTTTCCTGTGTTCATTTAAATTATAAGCACAAACTATTAATTTCAGGTCTTTTTTATTGTTACTAAAAATACCCATTTTAAGAAAAGGTAAAATTTCTGCATTTGCAATTTAAGGCAAATGTAGTAATATGTTCACTAACTTCTAAAAATAACAATGCTATATTAACATCATTTATGATTATACAGAGCTTTGATGATATTCATTATGGTCTATATTATATTTTAAAGGTTCATCTTTGCAGAATCAAGCAATCTGTGAAAAACTTCAATCTTATAGAATTGAATATTGACATCAAAATTTCTGCTACAACTGCAGGAGCAGTCTTTTGTAGAAGAACATTATTAAAATCATATCTTTTCACTTAATTTTCTTTGTACAAATAGCACAGATCCTTTCATTTCTCTTTCCTTCGAATTCACAAATACAATAAAAGCTGTCTTTAGAAAAGGTCTTTAAACATTACCATAAAATGAGTCCTGGGACCCTGAAAATACCAGAACCTGTGACAGTTTTTGTTACCTAGATGTCTGAAAAGTAGCTCACTGAATCTGTATGTGAATATTAGACTTTAAATTATATTTTAATACAAAAAAATCCAGCACTGCTCTTTTGAAGAAAAAAAAACTAAGAAATAGTTTGTCACTCAAGATTCTTCAGTTTATATTCTTTGAGGCTTGGACTTGGATTGTTTTACTATTCATTCCTCCATGCCCACTTCCTTGTTCTTAGTCACAAATCTAATCATGTATTTTTATAAATATTCAAAATTAAACACATTTATCTCTTTATGTAAATACAAAATTAACTTCTACCGATAGCCTATACAGGGAACTCATTAACAAATACATTTGGAACTTTTTAGATTTGTTCTACCAGCTTTTAAATTCATATTAGACATCATTGCTTAAATGTATCAACATTGTACTCATATAAAAATAGATATAAAAGATTAATTCCAAGTTTGTTTTACTTACCAAGCTCTGCCATTCCACCTCACTGCCTGAACAATATTATCAGCTCTTTGGATACTCATTCTTGCTAAGTAAAAGGATATTTCTTCTCTAGCTGGATTAATAATCAACTTTCTAGATAGTTCATTTGTAATTCTCTTCTGGTTAACCCTTAGCATTACAGCCGTCTGCTTAACTCAGACCTAACTCAATTTATGAAGGGGGATGGACCAGAGGAAATTTAATCATTCAGATAACAAAAGGAAAGCAAAATTGGGGACAGTTTCAATCAAGCACAGAAAACAATGAGCCTTACTTTTTACTTGAAAAGGTATAAATCTTTGTTAGGTATTACAGAAGCACTGAGGTCATAAACACAGGAAACAAGAGGCATGAAGCAAAAAAAAAAAAAAAAAAAGCGAACAAGCTTAAAGCACCAGAGTCCAGTGCATACCAGCCCATGTTTACTGCTTTCTCACATATGCAGATAAACACAACTCAGTTCCCTGAATAAGAGCTTAAGTTTCCTCTGAATAAAAAGGTCTGACTACCAATTCTAAATGCCTCCTTCCTCGACAGTTGTAGCCAGTAGGTCCCTTATCTCAGAGTAAGTACCATCCCAGGTCTTAGGGCACTTTTCTCCAAATGTAACCTGTAAATACTTGCATTAGTATAATCTGGGATGGGTTTGTGCGTGTGTGTGCGCGCGCGCGCGTGTGTGTGTGTGTGTGTGTGTGTGTGTGTGTGTGTGTACGCGTGTGTATATAACTGCACCCTATTTCCGGTATCCTAAGCATCCCATTTGATTCTTACGTAGCTCTAGGACCATTTGGGACTTATTGGAAAGATACCCACATGATGTCTTGAGACTCAATAAAATTATTCTTGTTGCTAACTTGACCTTGACCTTTCGCCTTGATTCTAATAATTAATATTCTACCTCATTTTCTTGTATCTGAATGCACTGGTCCATCTAAGACTATGATTCTTCCATAGCCTTGGTAATCTTCCACATTCAAACCATTCAGAAACAAAACATCTTTTAATTCTATATAGTGACTACATTGTAACCAAAAGTCTAAGTTGCCTGAGGTTGATTTTTTGTTGTTTTGTTTCTTTCATTTTGTTTGACTTTGCATTTCTTTGCTTGTTCTACTTTATTAATCACTTTATTAGGCACTTTAATATTTTGTTTTTAGCATATTGTATTCATAATATGCTACACTTGGTTTCTGTTGTCCAATTTTTTATCTAACATGTTTTGTTTGCTATATTAACTTATTTCCAAGGCTGTTTCTATCCTTGTTGACACTACCTAGTCTGATCTGTGCTTGACATGATGAGTATAGTTACATCAGAGATGTAAAACGAACATCTAATTAAAAGGTCAAAGAACAAACACAGCAATCTATGATTTCACAAATTGCTATACAAAAACCCATGTTTATAGTCAGAAAGAAGAAAAAGCTAATGACTACAGAAAAAAAAAGAATTACAAACTGTTGAATAGAAGTCCTTGAGAACTGAAACAGTAGTCCAGGGAAAATAAAATTTAAGAGGTGGGAACAGTGGCCCATCCCATTAATTTGACCTTCTTAGAGGCAGGAAGATAGAGAATTTGAGGCCAACTTAGGCAACAGCACAAGACACTGATACAAAATTAGAAAAATGAAATTTAAGTTAAATGAATACATTTGTTTCATTTTAAATATGTTTATTTTCTTGAAATTTATTTAGAAAGGTCATCAAAAATGATGATATAATCTGGAGAGAAGTTTAAAATGATCAAAAGTGAACAAATTGTACTGAATAAAACTCAGAAGATTTGAAATGTTCATGGTCTTCAGTCAAGTGCAAAACTGATTATGTAGAACATATTTACCTGTTATTAGACTGTCTCTTTTCAGTTCTGTATGTCCTGTTGTTTATTTTTATAAAATGACAATATGAAATTATAATGTAAGTATAAATTATAAAGTATAAATTATAAGTAACATGTTTAATAAAATAATTGTGAAATTATAAGTAACATAAATATAAATGATTACTGTAGTTATATAAGTTATAAAAGATTATAATTAACATATACACAAAAGACATGAGATGGTGTTGTTTTATATTATTATCTTATAACTTCTAAAGAAAAGTATATAAAAATAACAGGAGTTTGTGAAATGTCTTTGGAAAAACAAGAAGAGTAAAGAAAAATGATCCCAGAATGTACAACAAACAATGTAAAATAAATGTAAAGGACTTCTTGCTAAAGAAAAGGATCATTTACAGTGATAGTGGTGGCATTTCTCATCCAGAAACATCTACTCAAAGTTAAAGTTCAGACTGACTTCTTATGGCAATAGCTTGGGGCATTTGTCCCAATACTAGCTAAGGTCCAAGGTCTATGATTTGATTTAAGCAGACAATATGAATACTAAACCTGAGAAACTTAGAATCCTTGATCAGTACACAAATTAACTGATAAAGATTGCTTATATGAAGAAGAGAAGATTTATCCTGACTTGAAAAACAGACACTTGAAATTTTTTTGTGTGCCAGTCCTAGGGTTTGAACTCAGAAACACTGAGTTCACTGTCTATGAGGTGTTTTTTGCTCAAAGCTAGTGCTCTGTCACTTGAGCCACTTGGCTTTTTAGGGATTAATTGGAGATAACAGTCCAACAGACTGCCTGGATTGGCTTTGAACCACAATCTTCAGAACTCAGACTCCTGAGTAGCTAGGATTACAGGTGTGAGCCACCTGTACCAAGCAAATTGCTTGTTTTTTAAATAAAGTAAAGGTAGACCTCACTAAGAAGATAATGCATAAGCACAATCTTGAAGAAATGATGGGAGTGTATGGGATGCTATAATCAAGTAGGTCAGTGTGACTCAATTTTGCCAGTTTTTTCCATATACTCAATTTTTTGAGTCTTTCTGAGCCAGGCACTGCCCTGGACACTGATGAAAGACCAGCAAGCAAGCTTAACATGTTCTTTTTTCTTCTATACCCAGAGAGATGGAAATAAAATATATTATGAAGGGGAAAATTTCTTTAATATGAAATAAGGTAAAATTAGACATGATCTTAAATTTCTAAATATTTTCTAAGTGATCTTAAAACTAAACCACAACATTTATTGGTGTTAATATTATGAATATTTTAGAATATATGTGTTTGAATAAAACATAAATCTAAATCTATGGTCTGACAATACTCTGTCAAATGTATATTTTCAATCATAACACAATTCTTATGTTTAATAAAGTTAAATAACAAAAGCTAAGAAACAAGTAATTTAACATACTAGAAAACAAAGAACTAAAATTGTAAATTATAATATGTATGAAAGTATATAACATAATGTCTAGATCAAAAGAGGTTTTCAGATCCTAAAACAAGAAAACAAACAAACAAACCAAACAACAATGTTATTACCTTAGAGTTACAGAGCTACAACTGGGAATAGATGCATACGTAAGATGCTTTGAGGGGAGGGGACATCACACTGATACAAAACACTCCACCATCCATTTATCCATTTACTTAAAATGGAGCTTTAATAGTTAACACAAACTCTTATCTGAATCCCAACCCCTCTGTTTTATTCTGTCCCTCTTCAACCACTAAAATGACTGTAAACAAATGAAACATGCTCCTATAATGCTTTTCTATTATTCTTCGATTTCAGGTTTTAAACAATGTAGAAAACTGATCCATTTGCCTCTCTTTGGACAATCCAAGCCTCACTTTCCTTAGTTTTCAAATATAAAAATTTGCTTAGATGATCACAAAAGTTATTAAACTCTGAAATTGCATGATATTATTATGTCAAATCTGAGACATCTATACTAAATTAAAGCAACACAGCTTCTCAAAAGAATAAAGGCTACAGCAATAAGGATAGTTGGCTAGAAAAAGAAACAAAGGTTTAGGATTAAAAGAGAACTTGAAAATCTCCCCAACCCCCTGGACCAGGTCCAGCTTCAATCACATAAGGGTTGTTTGGGGACAATAGAGAAGAAAAACTAGGAAGGTTTCTGAGATCATCCAAAGGAGGACTTTTTTGCTTACAAATAAAGTGCTATTGTTCCTATACTCTCTCTGATTCTTAACACACACACACACACACAGAGCAATAACTACACCAAGTATTTTTAATATTGGTAAGATAAATTTTAAACCCAGAGAGGGTGATTTGGTTTTGAGGATTTTAAAGAAATGGCACTGTATTCAATTCTTTTCCTACTACTTCCAACTCCCAATATCCCTTAAATTTGTGACATTTTCTTATGTACATAAGAGAAAAATTTGTTCTGCTATTGCAGCAACATCTAAACAGTTTCCTGTAAACTTTCTGTGATGGAAGTCATAGAATTTATGATAAAAACCCTGTAGAGTGGTGAAACAAATTTCTTTCATATTTATCATTCATTTTTATTCAGTGTGCATTTGACAGAAAACCTTTTAAGAGCACCAATAATGTGAGAAAGCTACAACTAAATTTATTGTTAAATATCACATCACTGTTACTCCTGGGAATTCAAGAAGAAAGCTTTAAATCACATTTCATAACACATTGGAGAGCTTCCCAGAGATGTGATGGCCCACAGAGGCAAGCCATCCAAGGCACACCGGAATGTCACAAGTGGTGACAAAGAAATATCACTTTGTTTAGTAGAAGTAAATTGGAGTTACCCTTTTGTTATTTCTTTTAGCAGAGCATAAACTCTCTTCCCCCTCTTTTCTTTTTTTTTTCCTTCCCCCACTCCCTCCTGTTTCACCTGACTAAACTGCAGGTATTTGTTCCATCACCTGACTTCGGCCTGGCTAGAAATATTAGGGGGAAAAAACACAATCTACTATTGTTACATGAGACAACAACCTTTCATGTCCTTGAAGCTCACCATGACCTTTCATCTTTCCTATCCCCAATGGTCTCTCCTAACAACTAAAACTACACTCAGTTGGGCTGAATTCCAGATTGTCATAAAAAGAACCCTGTCCTTTCAAAACAAAACCAATTTTTACACCAAGGTGGGGGAGAAACACAAGTCCATTGTCCCCTCACAGATGGGAGTTGGAGTTACTAAGGCAACTGCTCTAATCCTCCTTTTTACCACCTTTTTCACATCACTGGCCTATCAAGTATGCTACCTTTTAACTCATAAGCTCAAAAGCTGGTAGTCTAACTGGCTGCCCTAATTAGCTACGATTTTCACACTACAGACAACATGATGAGCTAATCGAAATTTGCAAAATAATGACGTACCTCCAGCAAATATTCCTCCTCCTGAGGCCCAGTCTTAGAATAACAATAATGAGACCATTATTAGAGAAGGGCATTAAAATGCTGCACTGCTGCTAAACAGAGAACTTAATTGTTCTGGTCTTGTCCATTGAATCAACAACCTATTGTTGTGGACTTGAAAAATAAAGGACTGGAGAATGGGTGCCATGATGATTGGTCTGTGAGGCCATACCGGCACTCTGTAGAATTGTTTTCTTTTGAAACTCTTGATGGACTAGTAGTTTTGTTTAAAAGTAACATAAAAGGCGATTGTCTGGATAAAAAGTCCTATTTATTGAATCCTTAGAAGCAGTAGCATGGATTTGTTCCTGACCTCTGAGATAAAAACATAGTGACCATAATAACACCATTTGTAGAAAGGCCTGTTACCACTGCCTACAGTAACATAAGATAAGAGACAGTCTTTTCTGGCTACAGTAGGAAGGAAGGAAGTACTTCTGAGCAGAAAGCAAGAATGATGAAAGGTCAAATACTGGATAAAGCTCATTAATCTCTGAAAAGGAGACTATAAAAAATAAGGCTAATTTAAGAATTCTGTATAATTGCTACGAGATTCATGCACATGTAAAAGGCATATAGTTTTTACTTCTTTTCTTTTCCTTTCCCACTTTTGAGCTTCTTTTCTTTGATAAAATGACAATTAAAATCAGATGATTATTAAATAATTGCAGCACGATGTCTCAAGATAACCTGAATAAAAGAAACTCAAGGTTTTCAGATAATTATTCCTATGGTCATCGCCAGTCTATTGGGAGAATAATAAAAATACTGAAGTTAAAGGTTAACTAGTGTAGGATTCTTAGCAGTAGAAAAGCACTGTTTACACACCATAAACCTGTCTTCTATACGGAGCCACAGTACATGTTTTCTGAAAGTCAGGCCAGGATTTTAGTGTTGAGTTGTAGGCTGGGAGTATATTTCTTTTGTTGGTGGTTATTTGGGATGGGAGAGTCATTTGTGTGTGTGTGTGTGTGTGTGTGTGTTTTTTACCAAGAGAAATCTGTATTATATAAAAACATATTAAATTGTAAATAAGACCTCTTGCTTCATTCAATCTGTGCTTTGCTTCATTTATCTTCATCTTGTTAGACTAAATTAATTAACAATCTCACTGTTGCACACTTTCTCTTTTCATTACATCAAATAATGGCCTGTATATGAAGAAGGCCCTCACCATGGGAATCCTGCAACTCTCCTGTGCAGAAGACTTTCTGTGTATAAATGTAGTAATATTTATCTTATAAGCATGTATTAAATGTTCTTTTCATTACTAACAATCAATTAAGCACCCTAATTCTTAACATCTTATTAGTAGAATGCCAGCTCCAAAAAGAATAAACTAAAACTTGAATGATACTTTAAAAGGGAAAAAATGTATATGGTATTCTACCACCAGGTTTCACTATCAATTCCACCAAAAAGAAAGAAAGAAAAACAAGTTAATTTTGCAGGTATGGTTTCCCAAATACAACACAGTGTAGAATAAAATGTTTAAAAGACACACCCTAAGCTGTTCAGTTCCTTGCTTTGGAATGTCTAACATGTGATAAGTTGGATGATTAGAATTTCATTGGTAAATCCCATTATTTTAATCTATAGAGTGAAATGTGTTAAACTCTTTTGTAAGTTTTCTTTTCATCCTGCAATACTATGGCATCTGGAATGCAAATGGACAAAACAGCAAAGCTCTTTTTAATCTTTTCCTTCATCAACCAGTGCTTCCTTCTCCAATCACAGCTTTGTGCGTGATATCTTTCTGCTAGCATTTCTTATTTAATTAAAACAGACACTGACAGAAGGACATGGATTAGTACTGTAATGATGCATTTACTTAGATTAATCGGAGGCTCCTTTTTAGAGTAATGGCTTAAACAAAGAACAAAAGGAAATTGTTATGAAACAGCCTTTTATCCCAGGCAAAGGTCGCATTATGAGGTTTTTAATTTTGTCAGCTTGTGTTATACTCTGCCTTGCTAGGGGAACGTGAGAAGTGCTTTTACCCCCAATAAAGCCAGTTATTATAAAAACAGCCATTAAAGCTGCAAATTAAAATGTCTGATTTTAAAACAGGTTACTTAGCTTTCAGAATCCTCTAATTAACATGTGGCGCATTGTTGTAAGGAAAAGACTAAATGCTAATGACCTACCGCCAGGTGACCACACTGCTGTGCAAAATAATAAGGACCTTTCCAAGTAATATGATGAATTAAACAAGTACAGATCCCCCACCCAACATCCCTTCTCCGAGTACAAGCTCCAGATGAATGAAAGGCCATGACTGTTAAGATGTGTTCAATGATGCTTTGACTCTGTCCAGAGGACTCTCAGCCAGCTACTCTTTGTATACTCACTAAAGAAACAGACTTTTATCACAAAAGAAAGTGAATGAAATAGCAATACTATATAGTTGGAAATTAAAAAAGACATCAGTCATCTGACTTCAAAGCATGGAGAACAAATTAAAGAATCATGCCCCTGCCAAAACTACCTCTTTGCCTCTTTTCATCCAAGCTTTACTCCTCTTTAATAAGTTGAGCTTTCAGAGGATAGAGTTAAGTTCTGAAATCTCACTTTATTATTCACAGAATTCATTTTTACATTAGCTTGCCTGAAAAGTAAACTGAGTTTCACTTTTTTGAGCCTCATTTTGCTCATTTTACTGACTCCACTGAAGACTTCTTTTTCAGAGTCAAAAGTTACTTTTGATCAAGGACATACACTCAGAAGTCACATGTGATAAGGATACAGAATTTTGTCATTGGACGACATAGACTATACTTATATAGTATAAGTATAGTCACTTGGTATAATAAGACTTAGGACCACCCTTACAAATATGGTCCATCATCGACAAAATGTCACTATTCAGCATATAACAGTTGTCAATTGTTTCCTACTATATGTATTTAATGACATGCCCTGTTTGTATTTTCTGCCTTCTCTCTCATTAGGAACTAAATTATTCTGTCTCATAAGGTTAACATATATTAGGCAAATGTACAGAATGTGAATCTCTGGTAGAATATCTCTAGGATCCTTCACAGAGAAAATCTATTCTACTTAACCTTCATACAAAAACCACTGGATGACTTGCTCTAGGAAATTCTTGAAACCATCATGAAACATACTGTCATTGGAATAACAAGAAATCACTCCAAGATTATTAAGTGACATTTGCCTAGTTGTTTCTTTTGACAAAGGTATCTGAGGTTATACTCAGTATTCACAATCACTGGAAGTTACAGAGTGCTCCAAGTCTAACTCGAAATGTGGCTTAAAACACAGTATTTAGCTCATGTGTTTGCAGATCAACGGGGCATTTTTTTCTGGTTTTAGAGGACCTTACTAACATATCTTGTTCTTGGCTATCTTCTGGCCCATCTAGGATGAACTTCACTGGGTAAAGTAGAGTAAACTAAGCTAAATTATCCTTCATCAGGATAACCCAAGTGTGTTATTTCACAGTGATAGAAAAGGGTAAGAGTGTTAGAAATCCACAAGTGTTTTTAACAAGCCTCTGTACATGTCACATTTACTAACATGTCATTAACCAAAGCAAATTAAATGAACAATTCTAGAGTCTAGGGTGAACTTGAATGTGCTGTCAAAAGTGGAAGACCACTGCAAAATTTCACAAATGTCAATTTCAAAAGGCATGAATAGAGGAAGGATGATCAAGAAAACTTGGGGTCTTTAAAGTAACAGTTTTATCAAAGAAGTCAAGGTCATTTTGATTCCCAATGTTCTTCAATAAAGCTTCCATTTCATCCCATTTTACCTAATGTCATTTGGACTACTGTTAAAAATTAGTATTATTTTTGTTTTAATAAGTGATGAAAATGCTTAAAAAACAATTAAACAAGTTTATCATACCTTATCTCCATTGATTTCCAATTGTTAATTTGCCAGTTTTTTTGAGGGGGTGCCAATCCTGGGGCTTAAACTCATGGCCTGAGCACTCTCCCTGAGCTTTTTCTTTGTTCTACCACTTGAGCAACAGTTCCATTTCCAGTTTCTTCAGTGATTAATTGGAGATAAGAGACTCAGCCTGGCTTGCCAGAGTTAGCTTCAAACTGCCATCCTTAGATCTCAATCTCATGATAAACTAGGATTACAGGCATGTGTCACTGGGGCCTGGCTAACCTACAAATATTAAGCTATTCTTAAAATGTGACCTATACAAAGTCACCAGTTTTGTATGATAGTTGATTGCAAATTAGTTATACCTTAAAAGATTTCAAAACCACAATCTTTTGTCTCAGAAACCTCTCTTCCATAACCAGAAGACGCTAAGTTAGAGAAGATATCTAATGGATACGTGCCCAGAATTTTCTGTAGTGTTATATCTCAAGAAGTATAAATAGCTTCTTTACACTAACAGAAAATAGTATTTTGCAGTCCTTTACTAAATCAGACATCACAACAATAGTATTGTTTAAAAAAACAATTGTTTTCAAAGCTCAGCCCAGATCATTCACAAGTGTATTCTTTCTCTGATATCTTTGAATATAGAAAAGGAAAGCAAAAAAAAAAAAAACTGATCACTCTATATACTGTATCCTAGAAGAAGATGATTAAGAAGATAATATTAAGTTCTGCAAATTTTCTTTTTGACCATAAGAAGGAAAAGATCAATGAGGAAAGCTTCCATGATAACTACACCAATTTCTAAGAATATGGTAGAGGCCTCTATATATAGTTTTAGGGGTGGACTATAAAATTTGAACCATTTACTAGTCTTTCCAGTCAAAATCTTTATCCAATACGAGTTTTTACTGGGCAGAATTCCTAAACTCTGTGGATAAGAAAATGCTATCCTATAGTACCACTCAATAATAATTCCTGGGAGCAATTAAAATAACCAGTGAAGTGGGTATCCAAAGGAGCCTTCAGCCATTCCTTCACTTGAGCCAGCAGTGTTAACTGCCAAAGCTGGCATTGACATTTGAGAAACAAAAAATAAAGGCCTAGCAATGTATCCAAGGATATCAGGAAGAAAAGCAAACAATATGGGGGGGGCAGGGGAAATGTCTTGAAAGTTACCCAATTGGGGAGAAAGGAAAAATTAGCATAACAACATCCTTTTACAGCCCTTTCACTTTTCCACATTCCCTTACTACTAATTTTAGTAATAATTTTGTTTTAAAGTAAGGCCCTAAATGATGATTTGCCTTTTATTAACAAGGATGGTACAAGGAAAGGATGCATTTTTCATATGTTTTCAAGTGTTTTGATCACCAAATCCTCTCACCTGGTCTTTAGCAAGTTCCAGTGTTTAGAGCAGTAATCCAAGGCAATGGAATAGAGCAAAGGTTCATATAAGAATCAAGACTAGCATTGTGCCCTCATTGACACTAGGTTCTAAGCAAACAATAGGCCATGTTCAGAGAACTATACTAATTCTTTTCAATGAAAGTAGCTTGTGTTTAACTCAAATTTTCCTTTAAAAGTATCTTTAACAGAGAGCCAGAGAGAAAAAGAAACAAAGGAACTTTAATATCAGAAAAGGAAAGGGCCATAGAAACAAAGAAAGAACAATGGAAAAGAAATAAGAGTGAAAATTCTCCTTAAGAATATCATCTTTGCACATCTTAGACCTGGTATTTAATATATGCTCAAACACAATGTGTGCTCAAACACTATATATTGATTTAGATTGTTACACCTTTATAATAACAGATATGAATATAAGACAGTAAACATGCCCTTTTTCACAAGAAGCCACATCATTAGTCATAGTAAATGGTCAGAAAACCTCCATCAAAGGGTTCCTAATAGTGTGTTAATCTGTTTTTATATAGAATATAATGAGATGAAATGTGGATCAAATTACAATTACATTTCCCCAGCTTTTATATAGATGCTAAAATTTGACTAAAATTGGCCTGATGAAGAGATTCAGAGAAAGAAGCATGATATAAATTGTTTAATACAATCAGCAGGGGTCATAGTGGGTCCTTTATCTTTATAGACATTGAGTATATTAACAAAGAATTTAAGTCTTAAAAATGTGTAACTCCTTTTTCTCTGTTCACTTAATGCATCTCTGATAATATTGTCCCTAACCAATATCATTAACCTCTTACCCAACTCATTATACCTCAAGTCTGCCAAAGAATGGTCAAAGATAATCACCACAATAATTGAACTGTATTATGAAGACCTATGGAGGAAATCTCCTAGTTCTTATTTTCTATGTCCCTCAACTTTACCCACCCTTTTCAAGCTCTTCAACACCATCAACACCAACAAAAACTATTAAACTAATGTTTCAAAATCTTTTCAGGATAAAAAATAATTTCCCTCAAGGAGTATACACTTAGATGTAGAAAATCCACCAATAATAACATATTTACAGATGAACAAAAAAAATTTTATGAATATCCTAATAGTTGTAATGTATGCAGAAAAATTACAGAAAATTCATAGTTACTAGTAAACTGTTAGGGTGTATTCCCATTTTAAGACAGGAGCAACATCTTCCTTCACAAAAAGAAAGAAACTTTAGACCACTATCTCAAGACCAGTAGGAAAACTAAAACAAGTCCCAAATGCACAGATTTTTTTTTAAGTAAGTTCTTGAACATGGAGAAACTAAAACAACCACAGTCAAAGAATCAGAGTAGAATGTTGATGATCAGAGTAGCGACAGTGAGGAGAAGTTCTCAAAAAAATAAAAAGACCTATTCCTGAAATAAGTATTCAATGATAAAAATTTAAGGTGATACATATGTTAACTACCTTGATTCTATTGTTTCACAATATATACATATAACATTGTTATGTACAGAAAACAATATATAACTATAACTTGTCAAATAAATGAAAAAATGAAATAAAAATAAAAAATAGTTTCAAGAAAGGAAATGAAGCTCAAATGTCAGCTTTTACCTTAAAAAAGTAACAAAGACTCTCCAACCATGATAAGCTGTTCATGGTGGAAATTATTATTAAATATTAAGTAAGGAATAAAAAACTAAGAATTATAACTATATTCTGATTAGAGTTAAACTATTTGTTTAAAGGTATGAAAAAAGAACCAAAGCAGGTTAAAATGAAAATGAGTGACAAATTGTAGAACTGAATGCAAGATTTTACTTTTTTCCTTGTTTTAATGTAAACACAATATTTTTTTCTAAAAGCCAAGTATGATGGTACACACCTGTAATTCCAGCTACAAGCAAGAGTTCAAGGCTAACTTGGACAAAGTTATCAAGACTTATCTCAAAAATAATAAAAGATTGAGGACATAGCTCAAGTGACAGAGTACACACTATCAAGTGTGCAGACCTAGGCTCAATCCCTAGTAACACACACATACACACACACACACACACACATATTCTCAGAAACACACTAAAAAAATCTGTAACACAAATATGAAAGATCTGTGTATCTACTATATGATACTATCCTGTGAGCAGGTTGGGTAAGGAAGGTAGACAGTGATTGACTAAAAGAAAGAAAGAGGTCATAGTGATGGAGTAAAAGAAGAAGAAGGGACTGGCTGTTTGAAGCAGGTAATTCCTAGGGATTGTATGCATTTTACACTTTATTTGGTCTAGATTGCAAATTTGAGTCATTTAAGGAAAGGGAAAATGCTAGTTTACATACCTAATGATAGGAAATATAATTTTGAAATTCATGATCAGAGAAACTCTACCCATACAACTAAGATTGAATACCATTCCAAAAGTGTGATTAGATGCATAGAATTTTAAAATTCAAAAGCTTCTTCAATGTATGAGGGACTTAATGGCAGGGTACAGAGACAGTGGCACTTAAAGTTTGGGGATAACATAGTTCAGGCTTTATTGAGAATATGTATGTGTGAAACTCGGGGGGGGAAGAAAAACAGGATCTTATTTTAATGTTGGCATTAAAAATATTTACAATAAAATCTTAGTACAAAATTATCAGTAAAAACTGATCAAATATCAAGCTAACCATTATGTCTTTACAAATTAAAAAAAGAAACATGAAAACAAAGACAAAAATAGAAGCTTACTAAAAAGGTAGGTAAGAAATATCAATTGAAAATCTTTGTTTCTTTAATGTGATTCACTAAAATCAAATTGAATTTGCTAACTGTCCCTCAATTAAAGAATAAATTTCCTCCCATATCCAGACTATGTTTTCCTAGGCAAATAGAAAATTCATACTACAGTATCCACTTCTGTTTTGTTGTTCAAACTAGTAAAATCACTAATTTGAAGCAAATCCATTAGCTTTGATCTTAAACAGAATTATAAACTAAGGAATAGGATTCATAAATGAAAATGTTGCATATGCAGAGACATTTCTCTCTCCAATTCCTGTTGAAGGAAAATATTAAACTGAAAGAGACAAATGAATACTAAAAATATTAGCAAATTTTACCTTCTTTAAGAAAAAGGAATTTACATTTTTACCTGGAGAAAAAAATCATAAACCCTTCTATTTAAAAAATAACATATGCCTATAATTTTAGCTACTTAGGATGCTGAGATCTGAAGATTGAGGTTTGAAGCCAGCCCAGGCAAAAATGTTCCTGTGAGACTCTTATCTCCAATTAAACCACTTAAAAACTGGAAGTGGAGCTGTGGCTCAAAGTGGTAGAGCTCTAGCCTTGAGCAAAAAACTGCTCAGGGACAGTCCCCAGACCCTGAGTTCAAACCCTACGACTGACAAAAATAAATGAATGAATGAATAAATAAATAACATAAACTCAGATTCTGAAACTGATATAGTTATATCATCATGTCTGAATTTTATTCTTTGTCAATGCCAATAAAATTATTTCAGGAAGTAGAGCTCTAGCCTTGTGCAAAAAAATCTCAGGGACACTGCTCAGACCCTGAATTAAAGCCTCACAACTAACAAAAAATAAAAAATAAAAATAAAAAATGGGAAAAAATAATATTTCAATAGAAACTATAGTTGTTTAAACGATTATACTTTTATCACATCACGCATTCTGTACATTGTTTAAAGGTAAAGTATAGTAAATATGGGCTGGGAAGGTGGCTCTGTGGTAGAGTGCTTGCCTTGTATGTGTGAGGTGGGTTCAATTCTTCAGCAACACATAAGCAGAAAAAGCAAATAAATTGTAAATAAAAGATGAGTCAGGGAACATCAAAATATTTCTTGAAAATTACATATATCCAGTATATAGTCAATTATACAATTCTGTTTATATTTATTACAACATCTTTAGTTGTAATGAATTTAAAATAGCTTTATAAATTATAATTTATTGGCTTAGCCAACTGAAAAGTCTTGGCTTCTGGCACAGTTAGAATCAGTACTGAAATGATATAATTAGGAATTGATCTTTCTCCATCTATCCCTCAGAGAGGCCCATCCTCTTCAAAGGCTACCAGATGACTATCAGAATCTCCATCTTCAAAGAGAACAATAACTATCAGAATCCCCATACTAGTAAACTCAGTAGAATGCTACACCATTTCCACACTAATTCCAGACAACATCTCAGGAGTGAGTCTCACTGGCCTGGCATGTATAATACGTTTAGTTCTGAGTCAATCTCTGTGACCATGTGTAATGATAGCTCTACCTCAACTACATATACCAAAAATAAAAGAAGAGCTGCTTCCCTCCCCCAACCCCCTATCCCCTCCATCAAAGAAAATCAGAACAAATGCTGATCAGGGAACATAGTAAGAGTTCATAAGAGTTTCTTTTTCCAATAATTATTATACTAACATAGCTTACAGGAAAATTACAAACAATAGTAGCATTATAATAGCAGCTATTGGCAATGATTTTTTAATTGTTTCTAGCAATTCCAAAAAATATGGATAAAATCTATGAAACCAGTCATTGTTAAGGCAAGAAACAGTAAAAGGATTTTTGTTTGTTTGTTTTATTTTGTGTTTTGTTTTGTTCTGTCATATTTTCCAGTACCGAGTTTGAACTCTGGGCCTCAAGTTTGAACTCAAGACCTCAAGCTTGCTTGGCTGGCATTCTACCATTTGCCACACATATAGCCTGGTTATTTTGAAAATGGAGCCTTATTTACTTTTCTGTCCAGGTTGATCGAGAACCTCTGGATCTCAGCTTTTTAAGTAGCTAGGATTATAGGTCTGACACCCATCAAGATTCTTCTTTTGATAACTTTATGTCTATTCCTTCAGTTCAGAGGCTGCTATTCCAAAACACTCTAGCTTCCTCATCATTAAATTTAAATTCTTATAGCACTTGTAAACATTTATAAAGGTCTTTCTTAGTTGCTATCTACATGTACCACCAAAAAAGCCTAAAGCAAAGTTGTGGCTTAAGCAGTAGAGTGCTAACCTTGTGTGGAAAAACTCAATGATGGCACCCAGGCCTACAGTTCAAGCCCCAGGACTGGCATAAAAAATAAAAGTAAAGAAAATAAAAATAAAATTTAATTAAGGACTCCTTATTTCAATAAATTACCAACTAACCCCAAAATTTTGACATAAGATGTTCATAACATAAAATCTTTCCATTAACTTTCTACTCTTCTCTCAATATTACTTACACCTTCACTCATTCACTCAATTTTACTAATTAAACAAATATTATTGGGTACTTTCTGTCAAAAACTGTAATTAACAAGAAAACAGACTTTCTTCCATATTGAGGGTTATGGCAGAACACAATGGTGAAAAAGTCACTACCAACAACTTTAAATTTCGGTTGATTGTTGGACAGGCAGAGTGGAAGACATAGAGGTAATATAGAAATAGTAATGGCTTCCTCTCATTCTGAACCACAGAATGTAGAGTAAGAACCCTTCATGTAAATTTGATGTCCCTTTATACTAGACCAATTCGCTTACCCTTTTTGGAACTTAAGTATTTGTCCTCTTTGAATAAAGGACATGAGCTGCTTTTGATGAAAAGGAACAAGACAGAGAACTAAAAATATTCAAATGTTCTTTTTAAAAAAAAATCCATATACTGGCTCTTTAAGACTAACCATGATGATGTAATTAACAGGAAAGCTAATGGTAAAATATTTACTTTGGGTTCTATCCAGGCTATAACTGTAGTGCCTCCTAGCCAGCCACACCCCTGACCCAACCCATCAAAGGATGGCATGGTGTGCTTTTGATCTGAAAGGCCCAGCTACATGGCTAGAACCTGACTAATTTAGCAAATATTCACTACTGTTCTTAAGATGGAAAGGGTAAAGAGGCCAAAACGATCTTTGACAGGCATTTATGACACCTACCCCAGGCCAGTTTAGGCTTCTGACAGTGCCTCTGTCGTTAGGACTTAGAAAGATCTAAGTCTTCTCAACACTGACAAACAAAAAGGTAGAGACTAATAAGTTATTAGAAGATAAAGAAAAGATTTTACTACAAGCTTCCATTGACTTGATTTGATAAAATAAATAAAGGTAATTTTAGAATAAATTTTTAATTCCATGAACATAGTTATTCTTGTTAAAATATTAAAAGTAGTCCTTAATAATTTTATTGAAGAAATGTTAATATGCTCATCAAACACAACTTCCTAAATCTTTTATAGATATAAGTACAGGAGCACCAGTGGCACACTCAGCACATGGTACTTATAAGACAGATATAAGTACAAAGAAATACATACAACTTAAATTTATTTTTGATTTCTTCATGAAAAGAGATATAGAATTCTCAGTATATAACATTAAAAGACATTGTTAATCATAAATTATTATTTTTAGTTTATTCTGTAACCAGTGTTCTCTCCTTTTATTCAGAAAGGGTAAGACATTCTGAAAACTCTAGTATTCCTAATGCCGCAGATTTAAAAAGTAGAATTAAAATTTTAAAAAGCTATGCCTTTTTACTCATGCAGGTGGTCCTTGCACAACATTCTGTGCTCCTGAGTGCTGAGAATATTTCATTAGTAAATTATAGCCACAGGCATCTCAAATGTATTTGGTTCTCCCTTTATACCATCATGTCCTGGTAAAGCTATTGAAATGGATGCACAAAAGGCAGAAATCATACCACTGAGAACACAGAGAACTTGATCTTAAACATTCCTGAATTAGAAAGTATTTACCTACTTCAAATCAAAAGACATAAAATAGATAAATTTAAACAAATGATGTGGTGGTTACCATTAGTTCATTTCCTCTGTTCTCTCATAAAGCAAAAATAAAACTACATTAGATTGCAAATGCATTATGAAAGATTGGAGAATTTAACATTAAAAAATTTTATCTTAAGAACATGAAACTAACTGCTACTCAGGCAATGGTAGCACCACAAAGTACCTGCCATTCAAACAAGTATGATCAAATGTTTCTAAGGTCAAGGCAGAATATAACAATTATCCTTAAGGAAAGTGCATCAAGAATAAGAGAAATGGGAAGAAGTGACAAATGTCTAGCCCTAGGCAGACTTCAATCTGGCAGACTTCCCCACATATCCCTAATAGCATTTAATGGACCAGATATCTTTGGCTTTCTCATCTATTTCTGTAGGATTAAAAGCAAAACCTGGTAGACAAAAATTAGAGAAGGGGGCCAAGTGGAATATCAGGGAAGAGAACATGTCAGTCTTCAAATAGTTAAGTATAAGCACCTTTAACTAATATGGAGAGTTAAGCAGATATTTTTTACAAGCTGGCACCCGCTCACATAATGAGATGCATTGTCAGTCCTCACTAAGTGAAATATTTGTGTTGCCATGCAGCTAAACAAATGGCTTTTTCACTTTCACTTAAGACAGCCTCCCACTCTTATTTCTCTAAAGCTAAGAGTCAGGCCTAGCCCGGTAACAAATAGTCTGGTCAACATACTTGCTGCTTCCCCACAAAAGGAATATTTATATTAATATTTCAGATTCATTGGGAATTACAGGAACCTTACACATTAAAACCAAAGTAAAATTTCTACTGTTTTAATAACTTCACTTATCAATCAAAGCAACATGGTATAGAATAAAGTAATGTAGTTGTACTAAAATCACTAAACATTCAAGAGTATAGTGACATTTTCTCACATCATTTTCACATTACTATTCATAATGCTACAGCAATCTCCTATATAAAGTATGATGAATTCACAAGTATGATTATCAAATTTATGGTGTGTGCTCACCACACCATACATTATGGTTTCAAAGTTTGTTTGCCCTCAAGTAACAAAGATTTGCATGCAGTTTAAATGAATATGGCCTATACAAACTATAGTTAAAATATTATTATAGTTATATGTTTTTCCATATAAAACAGTAAAAGAATCATGTTTCTTTCTTCTTTAGGGCAGTATTTTATTACAATTAAATGAAAAGCTTAGCTCTGCCATTTCTCTGAAAACAAAATCAAGATCTAAGAGACACAGTTCAAGAATTAGACCTTAAAGTCATAGCAAGAAATTTTTTAAATAAAAATATAAAATCCAAGGGCTTAACTAATATCTTGTTTTATCTCTGAAGTAAAAGCATTGTTTCTCTAAAAGTAAACACTAAAAATACTAAGCATCTGATATCTAAACAATAATGAAAAAGTTATGGTTGGATTTCCTGCCCTTAAATTGCAATATAAGTGCACAAACTGATACCTTAACCATCTTTTTAGAACCCTTCCTTGCTTGCCCCTACTTACTATTGTCACCATGATAACTATGATCCCTGCCTGTCCAATTCAATAAAATGGTCCCTATACCTGATAAATGGTTTTCTACAGAGTTGAAAGATCAGAGAATATTCCAAGGAATTCTTCTATTTAAGTATCATTCTACATAGGCTAGGGAGAAACAAAATGGTTCTCTAAAATTTTTCTGAGATTTCTCAAGGTAAATGAAACTCAAGTCTTTTTGTAAAACAAATATACTGAGAAATATATTGTATTCTAAATAATGTATAACTAGTTGACAGTTCTTTTCTTACTATGACCTTTTCTTCAGAGAAAAGTTAAAATAAAACAAACAAAATATGACAAAAGAATTTAAATATTCTCTAGGGTAAATACAAATTGAGAGAAAGGTCAAAAAATGACTAAGACTTGTATGCTACTATTATTAAGATTTTTTTTAAGGAGTGTAATTTTTTCCTGTCTAATTTTGGACTGCATTTGCTTTCCACAAATACTTAAAACTTTGTAAGCCCTTCTAACTTGAGACAATAGCAACAGACTGCATTTTTCAAAAAGAAGCCTAAAATAAGTAAATTGTTCATTCCTTTCCATTCTCATAAAATTTCAACATTGAAGTTGACATTTGAAGATGACTGGCTTCTGTAGCAAAAGGATATCCTCAATACAACTCCCCAGATACATTTAAGTACATTTGGACAGAACACTGGTCTAATGTAACCTCTTCTAAAAGACAAAATTTGGGATTGTGATTATAGAAGACTTCTAACAGACTGTATTTTTTAAATTATCTTCTCTAAGAGACAATCTTTAAGATTCCCTATATCAATATAACCAGGTAAGAATTAATTTCATTTTTTATTGTATTATTAACCTTTCTAAAAATTATGAGGAAAATTTACTTTTTAGTAAGAGGTAATTAATTCTTGGGACCACTCACTAGTAAGAATACAGCATTGTTTTGTTTTTTCCGTGTCATATTTATCGAAGATGTCTATAAGCAGACCAAGGACATTATGTCTTTCAAGCTCAGTAGCACTTAACAGATTCCTGGGCCACAGAAGACCTAACAGATTTAACCAAGACTTTTCACACAATCCGGTGAAGAAGGCCAGGCAAGTCAGCAGATGTCTTATTCAGATAACAAAAAGAATATCTTAGTGACAATGTGAGAAAAAAAATGGGAAAATTGATACAAACCCACTGAACCATATCTCTCTTTTTGCTTCACAGTACTCAACCTCATATCTAACAGGGATATTGTTTATATTCTTGAGCAAATATGAAGATAATCATATATATTTAGTACAAGTACACCAAAATAAAATACTCAGAGGAAATCAGCATATCATTGCTAAGAAAGGTAACAGTTGAACTCTCTCTAAAGATTTAACACAGCACAATAACTATATATTGATATTCTAGTTTCAAAGAAAGAAAATGGAAATATTTTTATAGTTTTATTGGGAAATTTATCTTTGACTTCATTTCTGACTCTTTATAGTAGCGGCCATTGTATCTATTTCATCAAATATAATACAGAAAGGATGAAAATAAGAAACATTTATTAATAATCTAAAATTTTCTATTTCATATCCCTGAAGAAGTAAAAGTATTTTCATGACCAAAGGTAACTTCAGCATTTGTTAATATTATTTCAATTCCCATGTTTCCCTTAAAATTCTCATCATTTCAACTAAAGATGTTCAGAAAGAGTCATAATAATGATGAAGAGACCCAGTAAGACAAAAGAAACTAAATTGGACTATACCTTTGCCTTGGAATCAGAAGAAATATGATTGTTCTTTTTCTTTCAAATTTCAATCGTAAATACCAAGGAAAACTTTACCGTTATCTTAGGCCACATTTCAACTGAAAAAATAAAAGCTATGAGTGAAGAAAGTTTACAAAAGCACTGTTTAGATCTGGAGTTGAAGCACTGTAGGAATTAGTCAGAGCCGGTTTAGACATTGCCCAACTTACTTTCCAACCATCTGCATCAAATATGCTTCATTAAAACAGAACCATATGGAAAATGAGCTAGCAATTAACACAGCTTCTGCACGTGCCTTTAATACAGTAGATTAAAACTTTTACTAAAACTGACTAAACTGCTTCCATGTTGTTGTTGTGTAAGGGTTGGCAGCAGTCCCTAGACTTGCCTCATCCTTTACACCATGTCACTTTATGATATTGCTGAGTTACTGAAATAAGCACATATGAAATGAATTAAGCATTTTATCCTTTTTCTTATGGTTGGCATTAGCCATAAAAAGAAACCCAGGTAAAACATAACCAGCCTCTCAGAAGGTAACTATTACTACATAATAAAATATATTTAAGCATATTTTAAAATAAATGCATAAAGGCATAATATATACACATACCTAAAATACAAAAATATATAAATATTTTATCATGTAATATATAAAACATGCAATGGCTTTTACATCTGATGTCCCATGGTGCCAAATAATAGAAATAAGCTATTATTATTAGCTATTATTAACATGCTAAACTATCTTAGCCCTCAAGAGCAATTTCATGCAATAGACTGACACAAAATAGTTTTATTATGTATCTCCATCAACAAACAACAAACTACAGATAGAACATCACATCAGGTACAAATGAAATGAGGAATAACTCATAGCTCAGGTATTCAATATCCTTAAAATGTAACTTAAGAAATAAAATATATTTGAATTGATAGGGGCATGGATGATAATGAAAGGGTAGATTAAAAAATTGATGAGTGATTTCTCATTCCTTTTACTTCTACAGAGATGATGGTGTATTGTTATTTATTTACCACACCAGGTTGCCCAAGTAGGCAATAAATTCCCTGCTCAGGAAGTCATGTAGCCTAGCACAGGGGTAGACAGTTAAAGAAAAGATACCTAGAAAGAAAGATGTTAAATTACTAAACCATGCTACAGCTATACCCCTCCTCCAAAAACTGCTTTCCCCTCTAATTTATGTACATACTGTTTTCTGCTGCTGCTATTCACGTAAACACCTTTATGTCAGCTTCCTAGCTGGTGTCCCGGCTACCGCACTTTTTTTTTTTTTCAAGCAGGAAGAAAACTCGTTTATTAACAGAGTATAGCCCTTTTTAAAGCCAAAAAGAGCGGGTGGCATGGCAGGGGAGGAAGAGGAACCAATCATTGTCAAGGTCACACCCTATCATGCACCTCAGCTTTCGCGGGCTGGTTACGCACTGAACCTAAGGCAGATTGGGTTCAGCCACTCTACTCCCTCTCAGCACCATCTTTGCTGCCCATGTCGCACTTGTTTTATATAGTCCATTCTTATAATAGAAGAGTGATTCTTTCAAAAATGTAAATCATAGCTTATTTCTCTCGGTAATTCCCAAGTAATTTCCTCTATCATTTAGAAAACAAGCCAGGCTGGCATCATGGTCTGGAGGATACTACTTGATCTTGCTAGCAGCTACCTCACTGATAGTATTTCTAACTTTCACTTGACTCTAGTAACACTTTTGGTACCAATGTTCTTTGAACAGTCAAGTACTTCTCCCCGTTATAGCTTCTCTAAACATCTTTCCCTTTCTGCGATCATTCTTCCCCTAGTCATTTGCATGGTTTGCTCTTTTCCTTCATTCAGATTTCAGAGAAAATGTTGCCATATCAATTAATCTACTTCTATAAAATAGAAACAATATTTAGTAAATAAATTGAAGAAGGAACAATTAATGCAAATTATTAGAAAATAAGTTTTTATATCATTTAATTTTTATATATTTTGTTTCACTTATATATTCCTAGCATCTAGCATAGTACTTTACATGCAATGAGCACTGAAAAAACACTCTATGGGGAAATGATAACCATTGTAGTAAAACACATAGAGAAAGATCAATAATACATTTCTGAAGTTTTAGGTCTGAATGACTATGTACAGCTATCACTATCAAAATCCACAAAATCCTGAATGATAGACTGGCAAATTGGTTGAATTTGAAATAACAATGTTATATCCAGGTAGAAATACCAAGTTAAGCCAGCAGAGCTAAAGCTTCACTCAGAGCCTGAAAAGTAAATGTGAGATTCATCCACACAGAGTTAAAGCCATTAGAACAAACCAGACCTCCAAGAGAGAATATAGAGTCAAAACAAGAAGGGACTAAACTTAGAAATGCATATTTTGGTCTACGATCAGAAAAGATAAGTTAATCTTTTAAAAAAGGAAACAATTTACTAAAAAACTTGTTGAATATCAAATACATGTTAAGTACTATGCTTAATTTTTTTTTTTTTTTTTGCCAGTCCTGGGGCTTGAAGTCAGGGCCTGAGCTCTTTTTGCTCAAGGTTAGCACTCCAACACTTGAGCCACAGCAACACTTCCAGCTTTTTCTGTTTATGTGGTACTGAAGAATTGAACTCAAGGTTTTATACATGCTAGGCAAGCACTCTACCACTGAGCCACATTCCCAGCCCCGTACCATGCTTAGTTTAGCAAACAATACTACTACTGCAGAAAGCAAGAAGAAAAAGAACTAAGAAAAAGAGAGGGAACATAAAATTAGAAAATCTCCAGTAATGTTGAAAGCTAAGTAGAGACTCAATATAGTCAGCCAGAATCAAGTAGAAGTCAGTTCCAATAGATAGAGGAATAAGAAAATGCAGACAGAAAGTAAAGACTAGTCCTTAGGAGGTTTTAACAGTAAATAGACAAAGGAAATAATGTTTCAAAGGTTAACAAATGTGAGGAAAATTCTTAAAATAAAACTGTTTAAAAAATTCTTAAGGGAGTGGGAAGATGGCTCAGTGATAGAGTGCTTGCTTCACGTGCGTGAGGCCCTGGGTTGGATTCCTCAGCACCACGTAAGCAGAAAAAGCTGAAAGTGACATCGTGGCTCAAGTGGTAGAAAGCTAACCTTGAGCTGAAGAGGCGAGGGATAGTGCTCAGGCCCAGAGTTCAGGCCCCACAACCAAAAAAAGAAAACAAAATGGTTAAAACTGTTAAAAGAATTATTTGTGCACATAGATTTCATTAATAACATCTTGTCTTTGTGTTTTCTCATTTATAATATACAAAATACATTGTATTGTAACTGACTCACTACAGATTGGGACGATTGGCATTTTATGATAAAAAAAAATTTCTGAGATCCAAAGAACTTAAATAATTTGTTCAAGGCCCCCGAATCTCTTATTAAAAAGAAAGGAAGAAATCTTCTCAAAAGGAGATGAAATAAAAAGGCGAAAATGAAGGGCAAAGGCAGCAGGAGGAACCCAAGATGAAATGTCACCCCATGAAAACAGAGAGACAGAGACAAAGAGGAAAACAATTTGAAATGTTAAACAAACATGAGCTGGTGTGAGGTACAGAAACAGAAAAATTGAAGCCTAATTCCTAGAAGAGACCAAGTTCTATTTCAGAAATACTCATGCATAGCCAGATGTAAAGTTACATACCTGAACTATTAAATCAGAGTCAAGAAATCAAGAGATAATCTGCGTATCTCACAACTCATGTTGCCTAGAGAACAAATATCTGAGAATACTTGAGGAAAATGATTGAGAGACAGAAGGAACTGAGTGAAAGAATTAAAGGAAATCTTAGAGAAAAATTTTGTAAGACATATTGTATTCGTTTCCCAGGAAACAGACTGGCTAAGTCAAATCAATGGGCAGCTGTGGGGTAGCCAAACAAAAATATTTGCCACCCAAATTCTAGTGAAGCTATTGTGACAGCCATCAAGCTTTAAATTATTAGTTTTAAAAAAAGAAAAGAAAAGGGAAAGAAAATAAACACCCAATCCTTTAAAGAGGATGGAGCTCTGACTCTGGTAGAGTACTAATCAACAAAGCAAAGTTTCAGGTTCAAGTCCTGGTCTTGGATCAAAAACATACAAAGAAAGAAACAACATAAAATTAGAATGTTCTTTCCTCCCTCTTCTGACCTATTCTACTTTGCAGTAAATTTGGTTTGCATCACTTACTCTGAGTTCTAGGTCCCCCTCAGCAGTGTACTCTATTTCCTTTGGAGTACATTAACATAAAGTTTGTCCCCTTAGCAAAACCTCTATGAAACATTCTCACAACTCTACATAGATTTTGTAGAGTATAATCTGAGTATACAGGATATGATCAAGAATATAAAGTTTAGAGTTAGATAAACCCTAATTCCAATTTATCCTCTCATTTATTTATGCAGCAAATATGTATTAACCATCTACCATGTACTAGGTACTATTCTTGTTCCTAAGGACACAGTTTCAAACAAAATTAGGTTTCTACTCTCACTGAACTTACATTTCTGGTCAAGTCCTTTTATTCTACATGCTTTGAGTACCTCAACTGTAAAACTGAAACAATAGGAACCCTAGACTACATATAAGAAATAAAACACATCAAATAATTACATGCCTATTAACCAAACCCTCAGATGACTAAGGCAGGAGAATCACAATTTGAGGCCAGCCTGGGCTATAGTAAGACTCTGTTTAAAAGAAAAAAGAAAGGAGGAGGTGGCAGTGGTGGCAGCAGAGGAGGAGAAAAGAAGCAGATAGGAAGGAAAGAAAGAAAGAAGAGAGGGAGGAAGAGAGAGAAGGAGAAGAAGGGAGGGAGGAAAAGTAAACACTATTATATTTAGAAACTAAGCAATGGTGTTGTTTGGGCATTATTTTTTTCCCTAAATCCTCTTAGGAAACCACATTTTTATATTTCCTCTAATATTTGCTGGTATTCATATCACAGAATTTCAGGTCATCTCTTTCACTTTTACTTCCCATCCAACTCAAAACAGGTTAATTGATGGTCATAAATAGTAATATTTAATTTATACCACTTCATTTATGGCAACTACTGGGCACTAACCATTGTTTTATGCTTAAAAACAATGAAAAGATACCAACATCATTGTGTGTGCACGTGCACATGTGTAGGTATGTGGGGGTGTGTAGGGGTGTGTGCAAGTGCACAAGACTTGAACTCAGGGCCTAGGCTTTGTCTCTGAGCTTTTTGGCTGAAAGCTTGCACTTTACCACTTTAGCCACAGCTCCACCTTCAGCTTTTTGGTGGTTACTTGGAGATCAGGGTCTAATAGGACTTTCTTGCTGAAATTAGCTTTGAACTTCCATACTCAGATCTCAGCTGGTTGCATAAGCCACAAATTTAAAATCTAAGTCTTTCCATTTCCTAAAATATATTAAATGAAGTAAGCCAGACCCAAAGAAATATAGGTCCCATGGTTTCCCTTATTTGCAATAATTAGGATATGTCTAGGATGAACAGAAAAGCTCAAAAGCTATGTACATATCACTATATAAAATGATGTTAAATAAAATGAACCCCAAGATATAGACACAAGAGGTTTCTCTTTGTTTCTGCTGTTTGTAATGTACTATGTGATTTTTTTCCTTTTGTATGTTTTTCCCTCTATGGTATATCCCCTGTTGTCACTGCATTTGATTTTGGTACACTGCATCTTCTAGATATATTTGTCTAATTTGGGGAGGAGAAAGGGAAGAATGAAATGCTGAAACAAGGACACAGGATGGCCCATTGCAACAATGATACAAGACACTATGTTGGAAATGAACTTTACAACTCCCGGGGGTGGGGGGAGCAGAAGAGGTGAGGGAGAAAAGGGATAGTAGGAGAAAAACATAGGAGAGGGTAACAACTTTAGACAAGAAATGTACTAATTACCTTACTCATGTAACTGTAACCCCCCCATTCAGCATCTTTACAATAAAATTTTTAAAAAATCTCTCAAGAAAAGTTCAAGACTCCAGCTCTTAATTCATAGGCACATATCTTAGATAAAAAAACAGACTTGTAGAATTGTCTCTCCAAGTCAAAGGATTCAAGCAATTTATAAAACATACCAAAATAACGTACTAAGGAGGTTTTCAAAGGCTATTAGTCTTAAAGAGATTTTGTTGTTGTTTTGGTGCTGGACACTGAACTCATTGCTTCACTTCTGCCACTAATCAACCCCTTTGCTACTATGAAGAGGGTTTAAATTTAAAATCTTAAAATTTGAATGCAGAGAGATTGAATCCAAGACCTCTCTCATTTGCTTGCTTGCTCGGCTGGCACACTACCACTTGAGCCATGACTGTGGCCCAGATTTCTGTTGGCTGTTTTGGAATTGGAGTCTTAATTGACTTTTCTTCCTGGTCTAGCTTTGAAATGTAAGCCTATGGATCTCAGCTTCCTTAGTAGTGAGGATTATAGGCACTAGTCACTGACACTTCACTTTAAAAAGCTATTTTTCAAAATCAAGAGTTATTTTAGATGTACTCATTGATACAAACAGCCTTAATCAAATATTTAGTTTCACATCATCTTATATTTTAAGATCTCAGATGATGTTTATCAAATTCTTTTTGTAAGACAATAGGTTTTACTTTTTGAGATAGTTAAAATTAACTTGTTAAAATGATTCCTAGTCTTCTAGAGATTCTAATTCAACAGATTGGGTTGGTGCTTAACAAACACACAGATCAGACAAAATGCAACAAGGTTTTGGCACACAGAAGAATTCTAGAACTTATCTACTAAAAACCTTCCAGGTTCCTCTAGATTTGGAACACTGCTTGAAAAAAGAGAACTTTCAATGATCAACCAAGGGGTAATTCTCTTGTCCTAAAAATAATGGCTGCCCAATTTAATTATGTTAGTCTTCATGTTCAATTTTTTATTTCTTTCCTTGTGGTTACTTAATTCATTCTTTAACCTCAGGAGATTTTAGAGGGTCACTTTTTCTTAGTCAAGTTAATAAGTGAATGCTGTCTATTCCCTATTTGGAATGGCTTCAAAATATTGAGCAATAGGAGCATGATGGAGAATGTTGAAATTGTGTAACAGTAATAGAATATTGTGAAAATGATCAACAATAGTCTATAAACTACAAAATATCACTCTTTTGCTTGTGGTGAATGGTCAATAGCAAGCTGATACATACTAGCTCCCCACTAAATATGGATAGTGCAAAGTCTTTCAGGATTTTGCTTTGTTTTTGGACTAGTCCTGAGGCCTAGAACTCAGGACCAGGGTATTGTCCCTGAGTACTTTTTCTCAAGGATGGCTACCACTTGATGCATAGCTCTATTTCTAGTTTTTTATTAATTGGAGGTAAGAATTTGTGGATTTTGTGGCCTAAGATGGTTTTAGATCATGACCCTTAGATGTCAGCCTTTTGAGTGGCTAGGATTACTTACAGGCATGAGCCACCCACATCATGTTTTCCAAGGTTTTAATCATGTGCGTTCTTCTAGTCTTAGTATTATTTTTTAAGTAATAATATCTTGGTGATTTATTTAATTATTTTCACTAGCAAGGTACCATTGCCAGGCAATTTATATAAATATTTATGGAAATAAATATTTAAAACGAATAAATGTTATTACTTTTAAAGTAGGAAAATATTCATGTATTTTCTTTGAAATGTATTTCTTTTGTTTTTTTGTTTTTGTTTCTTTGGGGGGGGGTCCAGTCATGGGCCTGAACTCTGGGCCTGGGCACTGTCCCTCAGCTCTTCAGCTCAAAGCTCTACCACTTGAGCCACAGCGCCACTTCTGGCTTTTTTCTTTTTGCTTATGTGGTGCTGAGGAATCGAACCCAGGGCCTCAGGCATGCAAGGCAAGCACTGAGCCACCATCCCAGCCCTGAAATGTATTTCATTGAAATATTGAAATTTCATTGAAATATTGGGCATGTAAGGCAATAGAAAACTAGATTAAATATTTATCTGAAATGTCATTCTATCCATAATCACAAAAGTAGTATAATATAAAGTCAAGATTTAAATCCTGGAGCTGGCAATACAGCTTAATGGTGGAGTACTTGCATAGCAGGTACAAAGCCCTGGGTTCTTGAGCAATTATTTTTATTTATTTATTTATTGTGAGAATACCATACAGAGGAGTTACAATTACATGGGCAAGATAACGAGTACATTTCTTATCAAGCATTGTTGCCTCCACTTTGTTTCCCCTTCCCATCCCTTCCCATACTCCCTCTATTTCCCCCCACCCCTTGTAAATTAGTTTTTAAGTACACAAATTCTAGTCTTACTGACTCCAAAGTATATGCTCTTATTTGTTATATTTTTATACTCTTCCTCAAATCCCTCAATGCAATAAATTAAATCCACTGATTAAATCAACAGTTTCATGCCTTCTATCATGCTCTTTCTGCTTTTAAGTATGATCTTTCAAAATCTTGTCCTTCCAAATAGAATAAGTATTCACACAAAAATTACTAAAAATAATTACTAAAGCACTTATTATGTGTCAGGTGCTATCCTAGGTAAGAAGACGGATTTGGTCAATATTAGGGGTGTACCTCTTTGACATCCTATTCTGCCATAAACACCTGACCCAAAATTTGCTTTGATGAATATTTTGTTCATATCTCTTCTTTATTAATTGCTCTCATGGCACTTTATATTGAGTTCTATTGAAGTATATTACATGGCAACATAATTGCTTATGTTCTAGCTCATCTCCCCTCTTAACTAACCATAAACTTTTTGACATAAAGAACTACTTCTTGTTTGAATACGAATTTTCAGCCCTTAGGAGAATACTTGATTCATAAGCAAGCATTCATTTTGTAAACCAATAGAAAACCTCATCAAATATTTATCTGAAATGTCATAACTATCACCCAAAAATAGCAATAAAATACTTGAGAGAAAAAATATTATGATTTATAGAGCCAGTCACATAAAAAGATGTAGTTACAAGTATTTCTTACTTGGAGCCTTTTTAGTGTTCAGATTTATATTAAGTATTAGACAATAGCAAACTAACTTATGTATTTAACTAGCAAGAGCTATCTTCTTTGCCAATGAAATTGTAGACTTTATTTGGTCAGTGTTCTATTGCAATACCAAAAAAAACTACTGGTAAAAATTGAGACATGAATATTAATAAGTGTACAGTATACAAACAATTTGCATATGTATCTTTACTTTCATTAGTTCATGATTTTAAATGTAATCAAATTTAATTTCTTAAGAAGAGAATTGTAAAGGAAGAATGATGGAAGGGGTGACACTGATCAAGATTCATTGTACACAAAATTGACATATTGAATTGAAACTCCTTGTACAACTATTTAAGGATAATAAAAAGAAACGGGAAAAAAGGAGTTGTAGTTAGGTAATTGAAAAGTTAGCCTTTGAACCTCTTTTTTGAGACAGTGTCTCACTATATAACTCAAGCTGTCTTGAACTTGCAGTCCTCTTGTTGCAGCCTCCAAAATGCTTGGATTGCAGGATATACTACCTCATCTATCTCCATAGAGCATTTTTATACTTGTTTATAATAGCTTGCTTTGATATAGTTTACAAATTCCAAATTATCTCCAAATTGTTTTCACAGAATGATAAAAATATAAAATGTCAACTTGAAGGCAAACAACAAAAGCATGAAATTTAAAAGTTTCTCTAGGGCTGGGAGGTGGCTCAGTGGTAGAGCGCTTGCCTTGCATGCATGAGGCCCTGGGTTCGATTCCTCAGCGCCACATAAGCAGGAAGAAAAAGCTGGAAGTGGTGCTGTGGTTCAAGTGGTAGAGTGCTAGCCTTGAGCTGAAGAGCTGAAGGCCAGCACCCAGGCCCAGAGTTCAGGCCCCACAACCGGACCGCCCCCCCCAAATAAAGTTTCTCTAGGTAATAATATAACCTACTAGTTATAGTAGTTGAGATCTAAAGAGCTAATGACTGCCAGCAAATTGTTAGAAACTATGAAGAGGCAATGAAAATTTCAAAGGGAGAATGGCCCTAATACCTTGGTTTTGAACAGGTAGCCTCAGAAAGGTGAGACAAAAATTTCATTGTTTTAAGCCATCCAGTTTACAGACCTTTGTGACAACAGCAGCTAGAGAACTGTCACACTTTCACACTATGCAAATGTGTGATGCAAATGTGATACTATAGATGTTAAATGTTCCCCCAAAGAACCCCATGTTAAAGGCTAAGCCCCCCAGCCTGAGCCAATTTGGTGGCATTAGGCACGTAAGAGGCAGAGCCTAGTGACAAGTTTTAGGTCACTGCATGAGTGTTCTCAAAGGAGATTGTGAGCCATAGCCACAACCTTTCTTTCTCTTATTATTCCAGGCAGCAGGTGAGTGACTTTTCATGTACTTCCTTCCATGATCCACTCGTTACCTCATCATAGGTTCAAATCAAGAGTTCCAATTAAATATCCAAAACTATGAGCCAAATGAAATCTTTCTTCTTTAAGGTTGATTTATTTCTGGTATTTGTTGCAGAAATGGGAAGCTGATTAATACGACAACTGAGACTTATATCTAAATCCTTGTAAAATCCTTGTAAAGTATGATCAGTAACACTAGTTCACTCAGTTGATGGAACCATTAAGTGAAAAAATACATTCTTAGCAATGAATAATTCTGTGCCTATTCCATAAGAAGTTTTCAGTATATGTGACTTCACTGTTGCATGGACTGTCTGATATATCCACATATTGGTCTAACTTACAAAAACAATATTAACCACTAACACTAAATGATGTCTTGCTATTTGTCAGGCACTATTCTAAGCATTCAAATGTTAAAATATCAATCCTTCCATGTATAAACTATATATTTTGGGAAAATTATTTAACCTGTCTGTGCTTAGTACTACCTAAAGAGTTTTTTTCTATTTTCATATGAAATAATTCATATGAAATGATTAGTACATTGCTTGGCATATATAGTATGTCCTTAATAAATGTTTTTATTGGTACACAAATATAAGTATATATGTGTGTGTGTGTGTGTGTGTGTGGAGAATATCTTGTCCTTAACTCTAGTCACTGATAAGAAACATATAAGCTTGTAATCTTAATGAGTTTGGTTTAAGAAACAAAGGAAACTAGTAAATTTAATGAAGAAAAAATCATGCATATGCTTTCAGAAATATGTCCCCATTTGTATATGTGAATGTGTAGGTGTGTATATATACAAGCATTATACATATACATTCATATTCACAATAAATAATATACAGGAACTTAATTTTAAATAAAATTTAACATGTCTTGATTTTTATTCAAGTACAGCATATATAGAAATAAGTTTAACATAATTTTCTGGATATTAATTTGAAGATTAACTAAGTTTAGGTAATGAAAATGATTTAAAAAATTAAGCCTAAGTAACATTTTATAATTTTTTTAATTCAAAATTGGAGGATATTTACCTCTTTTAATTCATTTTGCTGGACACACTGATTGTAGCATCCTGAGATGTAAACATCTCAGTTTCTTTCCTAGAAAGAGAATGGAACTAGGTATATGCATAATTGCACATATGAATAGCTTATTTTAACTTTGTCAGCAAGTCTTTATGTATCTTGTATTTTGAGGAATATTTGGAAAAGAGTAAGTCTTCAATTCATTTTCAGAACTTACATAAATGATGTATTGAGCTATGGAAGAAAAATTTAGTCTACCAAAGACAAGATGTGATCTATTTCTTTTTTTTCTGCTCTTTTTAAAATATATATTTTTATTGTATAGATACTGTACATAGGGGTTACAGTTACATGCTGTCTTCCATTTTTTAGTTATAATTGTTCTATAATTTCAATGACAAACAAAAGAGAAGAAAAGAGGGACAACCAGCAGTAGATTCCCTTTCCTTTACCAGGGAACAAGGTGAAGTCTATAATCAGGAAATCTTGAGCAACTTCTATAGTCTGTGGAGTTATGAAGTGATACATTTATTTCCCCAATACCTTCTTCACAGCACTGACTACTGCTGCAAAGCCACAAAAATAACCTTAGAATAACTTTGCCCTGACAAGAGGCACATATACTTGAATGTGAAAATTCATGTTATGTTTTTCCCAGTTTCCAACCAAAAGAAGCCCACTTTTGCCATTAATAAAGTAAAAAGGAAAGTTTAGATAATCTGTTTGACAGGTGATTGAAGTACAGAATAAAGCAAAATATGTAGCAGCTGAATGGTCAACAGGAAAAAAATATAGGCAATATTAATGTTACTTATCAAAATAATTATGCTACCATTCCCAATTCTCCTATTTAAGTTAAACGTTAAAGAAAATGCAGTATGGATATACAAAACCAGATTAATGGACTTGATTACATCCACTCGAAACACAATTCTATTTCTTTCATTTAAGTGTAATTGTATATCTTGTTTTAAGCAGTATCTCATGCATTCATTCTTCTTGTTAATTATAACAATAAATGACCAATGTGTGATAGCATTTATCAACTGCTCACTAAAACAAAGGAATTGTATTAGGGCTGACACAAATGATTGAGTTGATTAGAGAAATGTATATAATAGCCAGTTTTACAACAAAGATTGCAGATAAAGTCAATTCTTTTTATCATTCCCCTAAAGAACGCCCCAGACTTTCTCATTTAGTTGAATGAATAAGACACACAGGTCCAACAGCACCAAAAATGGCTTTAATCCTTTACTTCCTGAGGCATAGCTACTACTTTCTTCCTGGTATAGTTCAAATCTTAAGTCTCCTATTCTATAAATTTTACTCATAATCTGATTCTTTATGGTATCATTCCTAGTGTAAAAAAATATTTTCACAACTAAAATTTACAGCGGGTCAGCAGAGTGTATAGTTGTCTTTTCACAGCAAGATTGTCCCAATAATTTCCACACTATGTAATTTCAGTTTAAAGCTGTTAACCATAGACTATAATTAAGCTTAACATTCAAGACCTTGCTATACCTCTTTATAATGTGTAAACACAATTTGGCATACAACTGGTGTTTCTGAAGTGTGTGGATTTTTCTTTATTCATACAGCTGAACTACCCACTGCACATTGTGGGTTTCATACATAGATACCATGCACTGAAGGAAATAGGGAAACATTATGCTAACATGGCTATAGTATTGATGAATAAAAAAACATAACCCCAAGGCTAAGCTGCCAAATAAGTAGTGAATTAATTTCTGTAAAGTACTCCAATATTACAAAGGTGTGTTGAAAGGTGTCTGCTCATGTTTCAAATTAAACGCACTGCTGGTCAGCATTAGCACCTCAGCTTTGAACACCAGCCATTTGCCTATAACACTTCAGGGGCTAGGAAAAACGGATTTGCCGTTCACACTGGAATAATTAGAACATGTCAGGAAGAATTAATTTCCTCATTTTTCAAAAGGATACACAGAAATTACCATGTTATTATATGACAGGGTCCCTTGGAGAATTATATTAAATTTAATTTCTAGCGCAGCCCACACAACAAATTAAAGTCATAAATAAGATGGAAAGAAGCGGGACGCAGAGCATATGTTTATGGCAATGAGTGAAGCCAAGGGACCAGAAACAACTATCTTCATTTCATTTTATTTAAATCAGCCAGACACTGTGTATCTGAATGACAGCACTTGTTAATGGTGCTGAGATTATAGGCTCCTTAATTTTAGAAAACAGAAGCAGTCAGTCAGTGTCTAAAATAGTACATTTCCTACAATGCAAAAAATTAGTATAAATTTACTTCCCTTTCAAGTACATTTCTTTTTGCCCTGCAGCAAGTTTAACAGATAAACTTATTTTTTAATAATGATGTTTTCCCTATTTGTCTTCTCTTTAGCCAATTTTTGGGTCAAAAAAAAATGAAAGAAGTAAAACAGAAGAAAAACCACAAGTGAAATTTGCAAAAACAGTGTCTGTCCAGAATATAAGCTTCCTTCTCCATCCTATAAATACATCCACCCACTCTGAGCTGAGACAAATTTCTCTAATTTATTTGTTTGCAGGCTAAATGAAAAACATTTTTCATACCGTTTATCATATTTGAGGGAAACTTTGAAGGCTATTGTTTTGCTACAGCACTGAAATTTAAAAAAAAGAAAAGAAACCTGTTCGTTAAGCCCTAATATGTATGTGAAACAAGATTCTAGATTCTACTAGTAATTTAGCTGATGCTTATGTCCATAGGATTTCCTGTTGTCCTCTATGCATGCTGAGGCTCTCTTCAGAATCTCTGCTTTCCTTTCTACTTCAGCTAGGCCTGGCAGCTGGTGGGAAAGATTCTCTTATGGTCACCTCATCCACTCAAAGTCATTCCAGCCCCAGCATAAAAACATATAATAAAACTTTAATAATGTATTATAAAATATTGATGATATTGATTCCTTCCCTTCTCTGTGTACATATGTATACTTTTATTTGTTATTTAAGTTATAAGTAAATTAACCAGACTGGAAGCAAGATTTTATAACACCTTTATTTTTTTTTCCTGCACACTGTAATAAAGATTCAGGATATCTTAGAAAAATTGATATTTGCATTGAGTCATCAGGACCCTCTCCAGCATTTAAGTCTCTGGCATTTTAACTTCACCAGCAACTCAAAGGTTTGAACTATTGGAACAATTTATATTGTGTTGTAATCTATTTTTTTCAGAATGCATACTTAAGTTGCTTTTTAACATGAAATATATTCACTGTATAGCAAGCGCAAAACAGTTTTCTTCCAGAGAAAAATATTTTAAATTACTTAAATGGAATGAAAAATTTTCACAAAAGAGGATCATTAAGTTGGGTGAACGATTTTTTTCTCTTTTACTCATAGATTTAATAACCACATATTCACCTTCCAATTCTACATCACAAACCTTAAGGTTACTCACAGGTCTAGAAATACACTGATACTTTATCACACTGAATAACTGAAGATATTCTTAGGGTGAAAAAAGGAATTTGTACACTTTATGAAATGGCTGTCATGAAACTGAGCACTCCCTTGGGTGCAACAAACTTTAAATAATTTGTGAATCAATTAACTGGCAACTCTCCTCATAACACAGATTTCACACTCCCAGGTCACTGCATTATCAGCCTGATTCGAATCATAACATTTTGGAGAAAAGTTCATAATTGAAATCATTAATTAATTTAACAGGACTTGTAGTTATGCATTGCATTTAACAGCTGTAAAGGAGCAGAGATTAATTAGTTGTTTCTCTGACAATTTTCACTGCTGGGTATTAGTTGATGGAAAACTTTTTGACTTGTGAAACACATCATGCTCTCTGTAATCTGGAAGTGACCTGACTAAGCAATTTCAAGTTGAAATTGGGAGACTCTCAGGTGTTTCTCTGGAAGAAAAGAAAATTATAACTAATAAATATTAGTTATGTTAGTTATATTATTATAACTAATAAATATTACAAAGTCTGATCTTCTTAAATAAAAACAAAAAACTGCACCTAAAATAAAGCCTTAATATACACATGCAGCTGATGGAAATTAAAAAAAGCAAAGTTATAGCCAGCTAACACTTTCCTGAAACTATAAAGATGATATGCATTCACCTATTTTATTTGTTTTTCTCTTAAAAACAGCAATAAGAACTATTAATCATAAGTGCTTATGCTAAAAGCCAGTACCTTTATTTTTAGAATTTGGAACCTTTTGACTGGTCTACAAGTTGTCTGGCAAATCAAAACACCTAATAAAACATAAGACAGTTCAAAATACAATTCAAAAGGACAATTAAGGAAAATGGCCAGCAATTTTTTGTAATACATCATTCCTAAGTACTTTTATATCATGTCAAACTCTATACAAAGTCATTATTTTTAACAGTTTAATATCTCATCTGCTCTAGTAAAGGAACTAAAAGATAGATAGATAGATAGACAGACAGACAGACAGACAGACAGACAGACAGCAGATAGACAGACAGGAGAGCTAATGGAACAAGTCATTTTTTAAGGAAAATATACAGCTTGAGCTCAGCATGGTGATACATACCTATAATCCCAGCATTCAGGAGGTAAAGGCAGGAGGATTACAAGTATGAGACCAGCCTGTGCTACACACAAAAGTATCTCACAAAACAAGAAAAACATATATCTTGCTGGAATTAAATAGTTAAAATTAAACATTTCCCAGGTTCCCATCAGGAAACTCATGAACTAACATCTCAAGTGTATTTTTAGCCTAATCTTTTTCTTCGTTCCCCTTCCCCACATCCACCAACTATATTGAACTTCTAATTCTCCAAACATATCAGGTCCTCTTCATGTCTAAATGCTTTAACAAATTCTATATACTCAATTTTGAGCATACAGAATTCTCACTTGTCCTGTGAGAAGGAAAAAATGCTAACACAGATTTCCTGGTAAGTTTCAATTTTCTGTTTCTCATCTCACTAATATTTTAGTTCTCATACTAATATGCTATTATAATATCTCACTTTGTATATCCATTAATATTTCTAACTACCTAAAACTAGTTTTAGTGTGTTATTCATATTTAAATCTCAAGCATGTCTACATGGCATATAGTAAGCTCTAGTCTCAGTAAATGTCTATTAATTAAAAAAAATAGGGCTGGGAAGGTGGCTCAGTGGTAGAGCGCTTGCCTTGCATGCATGAGGCCCTGGGTTCGATTCCTCGGCACCACATAAGCAAAAAAGAAAAAAAACGGAAGTGGCGCTGTGGCTCAAGTGGTAGAGTGCTAGCTAGCCTTGAGTTGAAAAGCTGAGGGACAGCGCCCAGGCCCAGAGTTCAGGCCCCATGACCGGACCCAAAAAAATTTTTTTTTAAAAAATAAATAAATGATGTCCAAATTCATCTCAATAACATTTTGTTAGCACTTGTTAGAAATCAATCACAAGGCTAGATGCTTGATAAAATATCTAAAAAATTTTCCTTTTTTTTTTCAAATTATTCAGATATGGTGGTAAGTGCCAGCTGCCCAGAAGGCTGGTAGAAAGATCACTAAGGCCTAGACTTGGAGTGCAGTCTTGGCAACAAAGTGAGTCCCTAATTCAAACAAAAATTCAAAAACAACAAAAATCTCTTCTGTATGTTTTTGGAAACAATTGATCTTATCTATTTTTTAACATTTTGTTTAAAAAGAAATGTACTCATTACCTGACCCATATAACTGTTACCTCCCTGTACATCAACTTTACAATAAAAATAAAGAAAAGAAAAATAATAAGCATATATAATAAATAAGGTTGGTAAATATTAGCTAGAAAAAATTTGGAGTGGAATAGCGAATAGAAACTTTTTAAATTTATTATAAATGTGATGAACGAGGATTACAGTTACATAAATAAGGTAATGAGTACATTTCTTTTTATACACTGTTACTCCCCCCCTCATTTTCTCCTGCTTACCACTCCTCACTCCCTTCCTTCACCCACATTGTAAAGTTCATTTCCAATGTAGTGGCTAGTGAGTATCATTGTTGCATTAGTTCAGACTTTGTCCTGCTGTTTCTGGGATTCCTTTCCTCTTCCACACATCAGATAAGCTTATAGACAAGACAAAGGATACAGAAAAATAAAACAGAAAGAAAAAATAGAAATAACTGCATACAACACATAATAAGAACCTCTTCTTTCCAATTCCTGGCGTTCATTTTGATACACTTCATTATATATGGTCCTGTGCACTTAGCGATGGGCTATTGTGACCCCCTGCTAAGACTGTCATAAACATATTCTAGTATTATAAATGAGGGACAACATGCAACCTATATTTCTTTGTGCTTGCTTAATATAATTTTTCTAGGTCTTTCTATTACCTTATGAATGGGACAATGTCATTCTAACTGATGGAAGCATAGAACTCCATTGTATATGCATACCACATTTTCTTGATCCACTCATTTTTACTGAGGGGATCAGGGTTGGGTCTAAATATTAGCTATAATAAATAAAGCCCAGGAGTGGGATTCATGCATCACAGAGGAGCTCTATGTTCAGTCTTTTAAGGAACTTCCATATTGCTTTCCAGAGTGGCTAAACAAGTTTACAATCCACAACAGTGTAGTAGTGTTCCCTTTTGGCCACAGCCCAGCCAGCATCTGTTGTTATTAGATTCCTTGATAGTGGCCATTCTAACTGGGGTAGGGTGGAATATCAATAATGTTTTCATTCACATTTCTTTTATGGCACAGACATTGAACATTTCTTCATGTTTCTACTGGCCATTCTTATTTCCTCTTCAGAGAAGTCTCTCTTTAAAGACTTAACTTTTTGCCCAAACTGACCTCTGACCTTCATCCTCCTAATCTCTACCAGGTAAATAGGATTACAGGCATGAGCCACTGAATCCAGCCACTGATGTTTTCCTTCTAAGACCTAAATGTGATAATTTATGTACATACTCAGTAGATGTTAATTCCCTTCTTTCTATCCTATCCTGCAAATATATAAAATCTAAAAAAAACATATCTTTCTGACATTGTTGGTGCAATTAGGTTCTTCTATGCAGACTTTTGATGAAACTATTTAATAAGTCTGAACCATCCCTAGAAGAAGTTGGATAGAGAAGCAGTGAAATTAAGAATGATAAATGTATTTGATGTTGATATAATTTGTGTAGGGGAAGGGAAAAAACAAACTGCTTAAATAGGTGGACCGTTATGTCGAAAAACGAACTTTACAACTTTGCGGGGTGGGGGGTGGGGGTGGTGGAGGGGGTAGGGGTAGGGGGTGGGGGTGAGGGGGGGAGAGGGGATGGGATGGGAAAACAAAGGAGAAGGCAACAATGCTTGATAAGAAATGTACTCAAGGGCTTGGAAATTGGCTCAGTGGTAGAGCGCTTGCCTTGCATGCCTGAGACCCTGGGTTTGATTCCTCAGCACCACATAAGCAAAAAGAAAAAGGCCGGAAGTGGCTCTGTGGCTTAACTGGTGGAGCACTAGCCTTGAGCTGAAGAGCTGAGGGACAGCGCCCAGGCCCAGAGTTCAGATCCCACAACCAGACCCCCCCCCCAAAAAAAGAAACATACTCATTATCTTGCCCATGTAATTGTAACCCCTCTGTATGATATTTTCACAATTAAAAAAAAAAAACAGTAGAGATGAAGTTTACATTGGCAAAATGTGTTCATTTTCTCTTTGCCAGTTCCTCCTTGTGACCAATGACACTGATGACCATGCTTAGATTTGAAACCCAAAGCCATAAAACAAAACAAAGTTAATAGTCACACAGTAATCATCCTCATGATTTTTACTACATTTGTACCATCATAAAAATTAAGTCATCAAAATAACTACAAGAACCTAAGTGAAGTCATATCCCCCTCCCCTTTTTTTTGTGTTGGTCATGGGGTTTTAACTCTACCTGGGCACTTTTCCTCAGCTCTTAAGCTCAAGGCTAGTGCTCTACCACTTGAGCTACAGCGCCACTTCCACTTCCGGTTTTCTGAGTGGTTTATTGGAGATAAGAGTCTCATGGACTTTTCTGCCCAGGCTGGCTTTGAACTGTGATCCTCAGATCTCAGCCTCCTGAATAGCTAGGATTACAGGCATGAGCCACCAGCGCCTGGCCCTTTTTTCTTTCTTTTTTTTGGGGGGTGGGGGTTGTACTGGGATATGAACTCAGGCTTGCTAAGCAGGTACTCTACCACTTGAAATATGTTCCCACCAATTATTTGCTTTGGTTAATTTTTTTGGATAGGGTCTCATATTTTTTCTGGACTTAAACCACTGTCCTCCTATGTACACCTCATTCATAGCTAACACTAGAGTCATGTCTACCATTACTGGATTGTTTGTTGAGAAGGAGGGTACACTAATTTTTTTCACTGGGCTGGCCATGGATACCATGATTCCCCCTATCTCTACCTCCTGAGTAGGTGGGATTGTAAGTAGTATTTTGACAGCATTACATAATCCTAAGAAGAATACAGAAGACCTTGAATCACAAATACAATCCATAACCCAAAAATGTATAGGCTTAGATTCTACTTAAAGGCTCACAATCAAATGCATAAAATAGGTAGCATCAGAGTAACATTAGATCTATTACTATGGATTCAATAAATCTAGAGTAGTTTAACTTGTATAATATGCCAACTCTGAAAATCCTTATTTCTTGTTCAGTAACTCACTCTATTAGAACACTTCAAATAGCCCCATGACAATTTTGTTGCAGTCATGTGTCTATAATTTTGGTAATTACAAAAACTAATTTTGCAAATATATATTCTCAGAAGTATTGAACATTTTACCAACCCCACATATCTTAATAATGTAGTTTTTATTGATCATGTTCTTACTGAACTCTACCATCACTAAAGGGATTCATTCTTACCTTTCTTGGGCACCGAAAGTGTGTTTTCCTAACAGTGATTTTAACAAAATTTCATTTATTTAGCCTCGTCCAAATACCATCAGATAAGCTGGTTTTAAATTGCTGACCTAGACTTCAATGGGTCTGCTATCCAGCATACCTATCTTTTGTTCAGTTAGAGAATTGGGGTAAGAATCACCTAGTCTTAACATATTGAAGAAGTCTATTTCTGTGAATAAAACTGCACTTTCAATTACTTATTTATAATGTGGCAGAATTATCTTGACCAGTGCCAGTTTCAGTATCGAATCTCTCTAATAGTCATACAATGAACATAGACAATCTTACACAAGATAAAAAGCAGCAGGCAACATTGCAACATTTTCCCATAAATAATATAAAATATGTTTTCTGAAACTGCATGTTTGAGATATGGGGAAAGACATGAACTGCAAGAAGATAGAAGAGCTATTATTTTCCTAGATAATCCTTTCAAAAAATAAGAATAAGGCTGCTTTGCACCTTACCTAGAAGATTCAAGAATGATCTTTCTCATAGAAGAAAAGAGATTGTGAAGAACATAAAAGAATAAAGATTTTTTTTAAATGGAGGTTAGAAAGATTCCATGTAAGAATGTAAAATAAAAGACTGGGCAGAGCCAGGTACTGGCGACTCACATACTTATTCCTAGCTACTCAAAAGGCTGAGATCTGAGGATCAGTTCAAAGCCAGCCTATGAAGAAAAGCCTGTGAAACTCTTATCTCCAATTAACCACCAGAAAACCAGAAGTAGAAGAACTAGCCTTGAGCAAAAAAGCTCAGGGAGAGCAGCACCCAGGCCCAGAGTTCAAGCCCTCCTTCCAAACAAAAGAATAAGCAGAGAGATGTCAGAGAAAGGGAAAAATAGAGAAGAAGGAGGATTCAGGGAAATAAATAAACTCTCAGTAGTAGTATTACGGGATCATAGGACAGTTCTATGATTATTTTTTTGAGGAATCTCTAAAGAGCTTTCCAAATTGTCTGAATAAGTTTACGTTCTCACTAATAGTGTACTTGGGTTCCTTTTCCCTCACATCCATCTGCTGTTGTTTGTATTTTTGATGATGACAAATCTAACTGGGGTGAGATGCTATTTTGCTTTGCATGTCCTGTATGGCCAGAAATGTTGAACATTTCTTCATGTGTCTATTGGACATTTTTACTTCTTCTGAGAAATCTCTGTTTAGTTTGTCTTTTTTTAAATTAATTTTTAACTTATTGTGTTGTTGATTCTTTATGGTTTTGTTTCTTAAGCTCTTCGTATATCCTCGATATTAGGTCATTACCAGATATATAGCTTACACAGATCCTCTCTTTTTTAGGCTGTTTTTCTTATCTTATTAATTGGGTCCTTTTCCATTCAGAAATTTTGTAGTTTAATATAATTCCATTTGTCAGTTCTCTGTTTGATTTGCTTGGTCCCTGGAACTTTACTCAGAAAGTTTCTACCAATGCCAAGAAATTCTAATGTTCTTCTATGTGGAACCTAGAACTAATTTATAATTATACAAGTAAATACATACAAAGTTGTATATAAGTTACTACATTTGTGTAACCAAAATATGGTATTCATAGGTGAGAATTCAAATAATTTAATTCCTAACTCACAGTCCAACAAAATAAATACCAGAAAACTGACACTTGAAATTTGTGGGGAAGTCTGGGGAAGGGGATAAATGGTAAACAAATGAAGAGAGGAAGGAAGGGAAGAATTCAGTTATATAATTTAATGTTAATATGAACACTGTTATGAACTTAAAATCAAAGAGAAGTGTTAGATTACAAGAGATGGGATAAGGAAGATGCTTATAAACTGATTGAATGGTAACTTTTTAGTATAACCACATAAAGATAATTTAAAATAAATAGTATATGTCTAGGACAAGCAGAAAAGGTCAAAGCTATGTACATATGACCATATAAGATGATGTTAAATGAAATAAACCCCAAGATAGGAACACAACTTGTTTTTTCTTTCTTGCTATTGTTTTTAATGTATCTAAAATGTACTATGTGATTTTTTTGTTTCTCCTATATGTTCTTCCCCCACAGTGTAACCCTTTTTTCACTGTATTTGATGTAGGTGGCCTGCATCTTGTATATTCATTTTTCTAATTTGGGAAGGGGAAGGGAACCCCCATTTTCACTGTGTTTGATGTTGGTGCCCTGCATCTTGTATATACACTTCTCTAATTCAGGGAGGGTAAGGGAAAAAATAAAATACTTAAATAAGGATACAGGTTGACCCATTGTAACAATGAGATGTACAAAAAACTATGTTGAAATTGAACTTTATAACTTGGGGGGGGGAAGTTGTGGAGGTGGAAGGGAAGAGTTAGTAGGGGGAAAACAATGCTCAATAGGAAATATACTCATTACCTTGCTCATGTGACTGCAACCCTTCCGTACAGCATTTTTACAGTTAAAAATGTACAAAAAAAATAAAATTCAGATGGGAAAGGATGGGAAGGGGAAACAAAGGAGGAGGCAACAATGCTTGATAAGAAATGTACTCATTACCTTGCCCATGTAATTGTAACCTCTCTGCACGGTATTTTCACACACACACACACACACACACACACACACACACAAAGGGCTGGGAAGGTGGCTCAGTGGTAGAGCACTTGTCGTGCATGCATGAGTCCCTGGGTTCGATTCCTCAGCACCACATAAGCAAAAAGAAAAAAGCCAGAAGTGGTGCTGTGGCTCAAGTGGTAGAGCACTAGCCTTGAACTGAAGAGCTGAGGGACAGAGCCCAGGCCCAGAGTTCAGGCCCCATGACCGGACGCCCCCCACCAAAAAAACTTTACAACTGGGGGAGGTGGAGAAGGGAGGGGAGGGGGAGGGGGGTGAGGAGGTGGGGAAAATAGTAGGGGAAAAACAGAGGAAGAGGTAACAATGCTTGGTAGGAAATGTAATCATTACCTTACTCATGTAATCATAACCCCTCTGTACACAATTTTTTTACTATAAAAAAACGTAAAAAAGACATGCAAAAAAGAAAACTTATAAAATTTAATTATGTAAGATTTAAATAGAGCAGCAAGATTTTCTATATGTGTCTCTGTTCATTCTTCTGCTCTCCCCTTTCCCTTTCTTCCTCCCTTTCTTCCTTCTTTCTTATTCCTTTTTTTGTTTTGCTTTGCAAAGAGAAATGTATCTTATCAACAAATTTCAGTTGACATTATTAAGTAGCAATCATCATTATAACTTTTTCTTTGTTTTTCATTACAAATCTATTTTCTCTTTTGCTTTTTACTCTTCACACAAAAAAATATTTAAGCCAAATTTGAGAAATTACTAGAATTAAGGAAAAGAATAGGATTATTAATTTAAAAAATTCTGAATATGAATTCTGGTTCTTCCATTTATTGCAATACTCTTGGAAAAAATATATGCCACCATCATCTTCAATTGTACCTTCCAAGGTAATTATAAGAATTGGATCTACTATTTATAAATTACATGCTCTTACTAGAGCACGAAATTTATCTTCCTATTTATTTTTTATCAAAACAAATGATATAATTAATATCTTGTAGAAGACACTCAGTTCTTGAAAAACAATGGTAGACCAAACAACATGAAATTTGATACTTATATAAACAAAAAGAAATTTCTGCTAGGTGCCAATGGTTCACACCTATAGGCTGACATCTGAGGATCACAGTTCATAGCCAGCCAGGACAGGAAATTCTATGGGACTATCTCCAATGAACCACCAAAAATCCTTAATTGGATATGGAGTTCAAGTGGTATAGAACTAGCCTTGAGCAAAAAAGTTAAGGGACAGGGAGTAGGCCCTGTGTTCTTAAATGCAATATTTTTCTATCTATGGGTTGAATGAGTGATTAAATTAATTTTCTGAATTTATTAGCATTTTTGTTTTTAAAAAAAGAGATAAAAGAGGGGAAGAAAGGAGATGTGAAGAAAGGAAGCAAGAAAGGAAAAGAAAAAAATACATTTCAGAGAAAAAAATCTCTAGTTAATGAAAATTTTTTTGTTTAAGGTACATTGCATACCAAGTCTGCATATAAATTCACCTCTTATTCTGAGTCATAGTCAAAAAGTTGGAAATCCTCCTGACTTAATGGGAACTAGAACACATGAGTCTGTGAGCTTTTGTGTAAAGGAAAAGGAGCCAAATTTACCTTTCTCTATTTCATGGACTGTAGCAATAGAAGCTCTACTGTCCTTGGGCTATCTATGTGTTTGGGTGACCATAAAACAGAAGAACTTCTGATCAGAATTTGTCCAAGGGCAATACCAGATGACTTCTACATAATTGTTTTCTAACTCTAGGACCACAAAGCAAACAATTATATCAAATTTTAAAAAAATCTAATACAATTAAAAGAATTTAAACTGTCATTCTTCCCATATTTAATAAATTCAAATAAGAGATGAAAAAATTACTCTTGTTCTTAAAAATCTGATGGATTTGTAGCATAAAAAGACAACAGGTACAACCCAATAACTTCACTTCGCTTGAAGAAAATTAAGTTTCTCTTTCTCCAACGTTTATAGAGTATACATATGGGAGAGTGAAGAGATTGAAATAGTAAACAAAGGAAGATGCAAAAAGTGGTTGTGTTCACTTCAGTCTTATTTAGCCAAACCACTATAGTGGTCAGCTATTAGCCAAAAAGAACAGAGGCAGGAACAGAGCCAATCAAGCTGTGTTAAGTAACCCAGCCATTGCACAGAAATCTATACAGCTCTTGTTCCCTGGAAATGCAGCTGGCAACAACACAGCAGTAATTGGAGGGATTTTCTATAGGGTGACCATGAGTTTGATTTCACTGTTGGCTTCTTGCCACTAAAACCTATACACTGGATAGCTCTGTAAGTAACCCAACTATGTGTTTAAGTGATGAAAATCAGATTTTCACTTGGTAGTCATGAAGTCTGAAGAACTGAAAATTCAATTTGCAGTTTACTACATTTCCATTATTTTTTAAATGCTCTAGATTAAGAAAACTACACTGTATTGTCAGGCTCTTTCCCCCCCAACAGTTTGAATCTTTTAATGTCTTAGGAAAGTAAATTCTTTTGATTTTATCCATAACTTATTAAACTATTTTTCCTAAATGGACTACTTAAATATTTACAGCCTTGTAACTACCACTATTTTCATTTTATCATACTTTCTCCCTTAGCAATCAGAATAAATGTAACTTTCCAGGTCTGAAATGAAAGAATATAATTCAAAATTACTGAAGTTCATAAGATCTTTTACATGTGACCAAAGAACTTTTCCATTTTCTACTTTCACTTTTTTGTTAACAATTTCTATGTTAATTACATGTGAATATGACATTTTAGATGTATTTGGTAACATGTTATTTAAATGAACTTTATTTGTTCTTATCTTTCACCTTTAAATTGCTTTCTTCCAATACTCCCTAAGAAGTAGTAAACTATTGTTATTCATTTTGTTTTTCATATATTCAAAATATTCAATTATAAGTTGACTATGCTAATGTAACACTTCATTTAAGACTTACTAAATAATGCATTTCAAAATTTTCTACCATTACAAATGTAACTATCCTTACCAGTGCTACTATTTTTAAATCATAGCCAAAATCAAGGGAGTAAGGTGGTCAAATAAGTAGATGACATACCACAAAAGCACTTGAAATACACTGTGAGGTCTGGTGAATGAGCCACAGTATTGAGTTTCTTCACCATTTGGTTCATGGTATAAAGTTACAGAATACTCCACTGTTCACACTCAAAATATAAAAACCTCCAATTGGATGCTGTACTGTAGTGATAAGGAAAATATTAACTGCTTCTCAAAATATTACTATTTTCTTCTGAACATAAAAAAGGTACAGTCTGTAAGGTGAAGGCAGTAGTAAAGTTAATGCAGCCAGGTGCCAGTGGCTCACATCTGCAATTCTAGCTACTTAAAAGGTTGAGATCTGAGGATCACAGATTGAAACCAGCCTGGGCAGAAAAGTCTGTAACACTCTTATCTCCAATAAACTACTCAAAAAAGCTGGAAGTGAAGCTGTGGCCCAAGTGGTAAAGGGCTAGCCTTGAGCAAAAGAAGCTCAGGAATAGCTCCCAGGTCTTAAGTTCAAGCCCCAGGACCAGCACACAAAAAAAGAAAAAGAAAAAAAAAAGGTAATGTAACTGCAAATCAAAGCATTTCTTATATAAATTCCAGAGAAATATTTGATTCACATTTAGCCATCTGTACAACCCAGTGTTTTGCTCTCCTATATGAGGAAGCCTATGTGGATCCATAATAAGTTATGAGCAGAGTTTTGCACATCTATCATCAGAACTTCCCCTAAAGCCACCAAATGCACTGTACTGATGTGATAGCCAAGTGGTCATATTACAAAAGCCAACCACAATTAAGAAAGACTGTATAGCTATAAAAGACAATGTTCACAGGCAAAGTTAGGATCCAAACAAACATCAATTGGTATAAATTATCAAGATGTTTGTAAGGAAAAATGAACTTTTCATTAAAATTTACAATAGAATTCACTAGTTTAAGAAATTGGTATAGGGAGAGAGCTATGCTTTCTCAAGCAGTAGCATAAAGCATTACTGAGTATGCAATGGTTATCTCATTTTTAATATAAAAGATTGAGACTAATGGGGTGTAAAGTCAGAGCGATGCCAGTGACTGACTGTATCATGACATCTTCTCTCATCTGATGGATGGGAAGTCTCACAATAGTTGAAGACCCTGGATATCTACTCAGGAATTCCAAATAGCTTCCCCAGAGCACATGAGCTAGCAGACACTCACACATGTTTCTAGTCATTCTTTAGCCATTCCCTCTGCAGAGTGGCTATATAGCAGACCTTTATTATCCACAGATATGTGGTTCTGAGACCACCCTTGAATAAAAACTGCTACTCTCAGGATTCACAGTTTAGTACTATACTGTAGAATGATTGATTCATTTTTCCCATAATAGCGCAATGGGTGCTAAAGAAATGGCATCTTTAAGCAAATCTAAAATGTTCATTCTATGACTTAAATTAAGTAAAATAGATGTCCTTTGGGGCTGGGGAGGATTATCATGATTTCTACTTCGCATTTTGGTAGTGTTTACTTTCAGAAAGACATACTTTTACAAAATGCAGAGAGAGAAATACTCAAGAAATCATATAATAATGAAAATCCAGGTATGGGAAACCTCCACATCAACTAAGCTGTATAATGTGCATAGGAATTTAAATTTTTAGTTTTGAAATTTCTTTTTTATATACTTATTTTAAATTATTTTTATTTTATACTTAATTTTTAACACACTTGATTAAAACCATGCACAATAAGTCCACAAATAAGGCAGGCTTTGCTGTAATCCCTTTCTTTGCCAACATGCTGTCTTTCAGCTATAGAGGTTATGCATTAAAATAAGAGCCCTGCTAACAATTTCTATCAGTATAGAGAAATGTTTCACCCACTAAAACACTTCATTAGTCTGAGTATGCTTCACCCTGTTCAATTGTAAAGTCTCTATTGAAGAAACATATTTACGTGATATATCTTTGTTTGCAACTGGGCAAAAGTGTTGGCTTGAGAGGGCTGCATAAAGTTGAACAGCTATGGGAGTATATCTCACAGTAGGCACACATTCAAACATCTGTCAATGTAAAACCTTCATGGGACTAAGTTTATCATTTTTCCCTTGAAGTATGTTATACACATGAAAAATTCCAATTAATATATGGCATTTTATAAAATCAGTTATCATTGTGTGGAGAGACTTAATAGTACAATAGGACAGGCCATTTCCACATCATTGGAGTGGATGGAAGGTTACAGTGCTCTTTCTTTGTACCTTCATTAAAAAGTTAGAAAAGAAACCTCTTGGGGGAAAGTTTCTTAGTTTTCCAGAGAAAGGGGAGTTAAGGAGAACTAATAACAAACCTTCATAATATATTATATGTGTATATCCGCTAAGATTATATAGGAATAAGAATAATATTCACATCAAGAAAACTAAGTCTAAATGAAAGATTATTTTTCATCCATGATGTTGAAGAAGCTTTCAGTGTTTAAATTTTCATCAGTGTTCTAAGAAAACACTGTATATAGTGCTTTAGGTGGAATAATGTAAATTGGCATTTAATGCAATGTACTACTATGGCTTATATGAGTTGCACTATACAAATGAGACTTTCTGGTATTTTGTTTTCTCTTAGAAAGGAACATAGGAAGAAAAAAATGTACATAGTCATGAGGCATGGAGTGAGAGATGGACATATAAAATAACTTTTAGCTTAGTTTAAAGGATCCCTGAAGAAAGGAGAAAAGCCCAGGAGAGGTGCACATCAAATAAAAATGGAGAATATGGCTATCTATATTTCAGCTCAAACCAATATTCCCTTTTCAGGAATCATTCCCTCTGGCTCACTGCTGACAATCCGTAGACAGCACAGGAGTGAGATGAGTTCATGAGTAAGATGAAGAAGGATGCTCCACGGCAGGTACATAAATTTGTTTCCACTGAGATAATTATTCTTTCCGTGTGTCACTCTCTCATGGCATAAACAGGACAGGTGATGACATCCTATAAAATGCAATTTTTATTCCCATACTCCTGACATTGCAATATATAACCCAGTCAGTGCTCATGAATTTTTTTTTTTGCTCTGAAGCTCTGAGTAGTTTCTTATTGTTTCTGTTTTGGTCTTTCTAAAAAATATCATCAACTACACAATACTGTTAAAACATTGGTGGGAAATAAGATTGTAATTACTTAAGGCTTTCTGGTACCATAAAAAGATTATTTATATTCTTATGTGTGGCTATTATACTGAAATTTTTAATGTTAACCTTTTTATCATCTAGCCCTATGCACTACCTGTATCCTGAAATCAGAGTCATCTCTCAAAACTTACAGCCTTGCATTCCTAACCTAGGAAGAAAACAAGGAATTATAAGCCTTTGTACCAACAAATAATTTTTCCAACTATAATTCATTAGTACCTTATTCCGAAAGCATATGAATACTTACAAGATGGTTAATCCTCATTAAAAACTAAGATTACATGACATAATTACATGTAAATAAGAAAAGTGAATTAAACTCTTACCCTTTCCTATGTCGGGCACTAGATCTGAATCATATATACAATTAGAGTTATATTGCTAAGCTAAAAATATTGGTAAAGATCTAAAAATGACAAACAGTGCCTTTTAAATTAATGTCTTATTAGTTGAGTGAAGTACACTGACAAAGAATAATTTATGCTTATTCAAACTGCACTCGACATCTTCAGGTGTTTCCAAATGAGCTCACAGAAGAGTGATTAAATGCATCTGATAACAAGCCACACATTGCTGAAATTACTTACCGCCTCATTTTATGATTAATTAAACATGTAGATTAAAGTTGCAAAAGAATTTAGATTAATGAGCAAGTTAAGTCTTGCTGATATAAGTGAATTGGGAATTGGATGCTCTGTGGAACTTTATAAACATGCATTTTATAATGAATAAGACAAGGCTACATGCAGAATCATGGCCACCAGGGCCTTTTGACGATGCAGTCTTTTTTAACGTGGTTTGACAGCTTTCAAATAACATTCTTCTATAGGCTTTAAACTTTGTACTTTGCTGTAAAACACAAGACTACATAACTCATGTACCGGGAGTACGATTATTTTCAAACTCTCCAAGGTAATGACCCCCTGTAGCAGCAGCTGTTCAGAAAAAAATTACAAGCTCAATTGTTATTTTAATCAGAGATACTTTAGTAGTTAAAAGCAGTTATGCAACTTGTAAAATTATATGACACCTCATCAGTAGCTTGTCTTCAACACTCCTTCCAAAAGTAAAACCATCCCCAAAAAAGTCAGAGCTTTCCAGAAGACTTATTAGCAAAGCAGGGTGTTCAGTCATTCATAAAATATTCAAAGCCATTTATTAGTGCAGTGGTTTCTGTGCTAGGAAAGGTAATGTTTAAATTTATGACAACTCTTATCAGCTCCAAGAGTGTGTCAAAATATCTGCTGGGGTTTGCTGAGTATCCACTTTTTCTCTTTTAAGATCAGCTTTACCTAATCCAAGTGGCTTAGACTGTGTCAAAAGCCAAGTTGGACTTTACGAGTTTCCAGGGCCAAAGAAATTCAGGTTGTTCACAGAGATGTAGTGAATTCTCCTTTACAAGAGACACAGAAGTGGGGGGAAAATTGAACCAAAGTTACTAAACTACCCTATGGTTTAAATTTTTTTTCATTTTTATTACTAAATTTGTAGCACGATGCCTATTTATCGCTAGTACAGTATAATGAAGACATTCTAAAAATTCTTTGAAAAGCTTCAGTTTGCTATTTAAAATACACTTTAAGTTCCTATCAACTTAATTTCAGGTCTTGCATGATTTCTCATTGGGAGTGATGATTTTATACTGTTAAGTCTTTTACCTTCTATTTTAGATTATTTTTAGATTTAAAGACTTTACAAGAAAACTAGGGAAATATTTACATATGAATCCAAAGTAACTGCTTCATGACATAGGTGGCAAATTACTTTTATTAGTTCCACATATGTATCATGTGGACTTAATTGCCCATTTGGAGATTCATGTTAATGAAAACATAATGTTCAGATGTCTTTTACCAAGAATTGTAGGCCATATTTTAACCACTATGATTACTTTAAATTTACAAATTCTTCCTCTTCCTGTTCAACATGAATATAATAGTAAAACTTTCTAGACAAATATGGATTTAAATACTTCAAGGACCAAATAATATCTTTTTTTATACACAAGCTTAAACTCCTCATTTCTAGACTTTGGAAATTTGACAGCAAAATTGTTTTTCAGCCTGTAGAGGCTAGTTTATAAAATGTTTTAAAATAATTGCTTTTTAGTCATAAAATATTTTTGTTATATGCAAACAGGACACAAATCAACAAGCTACCAACTTTTAAGAAGCCAAATTTTTCCACCCCAACATTACCATGTTATTTCTAGTCTCCACAAATTATGAGCCATGTGCTAGGGATAGTGATCATTTAACAGAGATTATGTCATGTCTCTGGCATTTCACTATAAGAAGATATATTTATCTTCCTATGAAAGTAATTTTATAAAAGTAACCTTTACATTCTAAATATTGAATATACTTATCTACTATGCATTTTAATATTAACGTGTTTTAATCTTTCAGACAAATGCATTATATAGTTTACTTGCATAACATATACATATACTTGTTTAAGGGTTATATGTTTTTCTGACATATCAAAATAGGAGCTTAATTTGAAATTTTTAAATAAAGCAATATAAAACACTTAAATCAGTCGTAATGTGATATAGAAATTATTAACTGTTATTTTCATTAAATCAGCATTGCATTTTATTGTCTTAATTGTTTACTTTTCTTTCACAACTCACAGTCCTGTGAGTTATGAACTTTGTATTTCTAAGAGAAGGTTAATATTTTCTCTATTTTGTCTACAGGATGAAAAAAAGTATTAAAATGCTATCCAGAGACTAAAAGGGATGAGTAAATTCATTTTCATATTTGATTGTGCCAAGGTTTGTCCAGGTGAACTACACAAATGTATTAATGTCCACAGTACTGCCAAATGTTTAATTATTAACAAGACTAGCTCCTCAGTTTCAGTTCATGCCCTACAGAGCAGTTTTGTAAGATTCATGAAAACTTAGTGTTGTAACATATTCACAAACATCCTAGAGGCATGTCTTGAACCAAGAATAAGGCAAATACTAACCAAAATAACTTTCATAAGACCAGACCAAGGTTTATAGACACAAAAAGTCAGGCTATAGTGTGGTCTGCCAACTCAGCAGACAGCATATAAGATGTGAGGCAGATGACCAAGATGTGTTTGCAGTTGGTCATATCAGCACAATATGCATGATAATCTATCATTCGTACATGTCAATGCAAATACTCAAACAGCAAAAACTGCCAAAAAAGAGCTACAAAATTACTTAGGGACACATTTTTTTTTATTTCTTGCTATTGTTTCTAACGTATTTATAATGTAGCGTGTGAATATTTTGTTTCTTTGTAAGTTCCTCCCCCACAATATAACCCCTGTTTTCACTGTATTTGATGTCGGTGCCCTGCATCTGGTATATACACTTCTCTAATTCAGGGATGGGAAGGAAAAAAAAAACCAAAATGCTTAAATAGGGGTAAAGGTTGAGCCATTGTAACAATGAGATGTACAAGACACTATGTTGAAAACAAACTTTACAACTTAGGAGGAGGGGGAGAAGGGAATTGGGGAGGTGGGGAGGGAAGTGATGGTGGGGAATAACAAAGGAGGAGGCAACAATGCTTGATAAGAAATGTATTCATTACCTTGCTCATGAAACTGTAAACCTGTTGTACGGTATTTTTACAATAAAACACGTACCAAAAAAAAGAAAGAAAGAAAGAAAAAAGTATTATAGATTTTCCTGTCTTTATTTTATTATTACAAAAAGTCTTTAATTCTCTTAAACTTAGCAAACAAATTTGTTTGTCAGGACTATTAACTTTAGTTAATTTCAGTAAACTTCTGAAAAAAGTCCCAAATCATTCCTAAAGTGACAAAAGATCATTCTGTTTTCTGGATTTATTATGCTAAAACCATCTGTAAAGTCTTACATATACCAAAGAGTTTTGTGATAAATATACATCAACAGTTGTCTCTTATGAACTGGTTGGAGATTATGAAATTACTATTTCTTATTATCAATTGTGTTGGTCCTAGGGCTTGAACTCAGAGGTAGGGCCCTTTCCCTGAGTTTTGTTTTGTTTTGTTGCTCAAGCCTAGCACTCTACCACTGAGCCACAGCTCCACTTTTGGCTTTGGTAATTATTGGAAAGTAAGAGTCTCATGGACATTTCTGTCCAAGCTGGTTTCAAAAGTCTATCCTCAGATCTCAGCCTCCCGAGTAGACAGTATTACTATCATGAACTACCAGCACCATGCTGACATTAAAGGTTTCTTAACACTACTTTGTGTCTCATATCAATGTCAAAAGTCACAATAAAAATTTATTTTGTTTATATAATACATAGATGACATGAGTGAAAATGGCCTCTAACGGGAAAATTTAGGATTTTGAGTATTCTTTTCTATCTTCTATTTAATAGATGTGTATCCTAATAAGATACTCATTCCTGACTAATATTGAACTGTGGTAGTAAAGATGACTTAATTTGTGTGTAAGTTTAGTCAATAATCGCAATAGTCTTAAACACAAATTAAATCTAATGCTTGAGAAACTCAGGTATGTAATTTACTTAGATCTTAATGTTGGACAACAAAAAATGAAATGCAATCTTAATTTACCATGGAAATAGGAAATGGAATTCCAGTTAAACTTGTCTATGGAAATAGGAAATGGAATTCCAGTTAATTTGTCTATATTATACCTGGGATCTTTACAAAGCAGTAAGAAAATCATAATCCTAGAAACATTTTCCTTTTCTCATCAGAAGTTAAATTATGACTAAAAGAAGAAACTAATTGCTATTGGACCTACTATGTACCAAATACAGAATAAATATTCTCTTTGCATCCTATATCATTTTCCCAATAAGCACATCCATTTTATAGACAAAGGGAAATGAGACTGAGATGTGATAGTGCAAAGACACACCAAGACCAGAAATGAGAGTGATGCCCTAACTCCAAGGTTTACTCATTATTTCTGCTAAAGTACACTTGTTTAAAGTCTACAATAAGTTAGTGATTGTGCTTCTCTACTTTCTGCCAAGGTTCACTTATACAAAAAGAACATTTCCTAAGCCTTTTTTTTTTTTTGGTCGGTCGTGGGGCTTGAACTCTGGGCCTGAGCACTGTCCTTCAGCTCTTCGGCTCAAGGCTAGCGCTCTACCACTTGAGCTACAGCACCACTTCTGGTTTTCTGGTGGTTTATTGGAGATAAAGAGTTTCACAGACTTTCCTGCCCAGGCTGGCTTTCAACTGCGATACTCAGATCTCAGCCTCCTGAGTAGCTAGGATTACAGTAAGCCACCAGCGCCCAGGTAAGCCTTTTATATAAAATTGTCTATGGCAATAGTTCAAGTTACACTGATTTATACACTATACATTCACATTACCAGTGTTACCATTTACATTATGTCATTGTACAGAAGGTATTATAAAATGGTCTTACTGATACATTACAATGTAGACTTACCTTCATCCATTTTATATTTCTCTACAGTGTTTCTCCTTAAGAACTTTATTAACATTATTAACTTCAACATTATCATCACTGTTTATTATCCAAGTCAACCAAATACATTTGGCTATCAATCTGCTTTCTGGTTCTTCCCAAATCATATTTCACTTTCTGCCTCCATTTTTCTCAAATGTTTTCATACTCCCAAATCACCTCTCTTTCCTTCCCAACCAACAATTCCTCTACAGAGAAGTATAGAACCAACCCAGATGCCCATCAGTAGATGAATGGATCAAGAAAATGTGATATATATATATATATATGAATTATATGCCTCCATCAAAAAGAATGACACTGCCCCATTCTTAAAGAAATGGAAAGACTTAGAAATAATCATATCAAATGAGGGCGGGGGAGAGGATGGGCAGGGATGGGAAGAGGAAACAAAGGAGGAGGCTACAATGCTTGATAAGAAATGTACTCATTATCTTGCCCATGTGTACAGTATTTTCACAATTCATATTAAATGAAGCCAGACCCAAAGAAACATAGGCTACAATGGCTTCCCTCATTTGTAATACTTAGTATATATCTAGGATAGTCCTAGCAGAGGATCACAATAGCTCAATAGTAATGTACATACGACCGTATAAACTGATGCTAATCAAAATTTGGGGGGGGAGGTGTTTGTTAATGTACGGTGAATTTATTTTTTCTTTCATTTTTTTCCTTTGATTTATCCCCTGTTGTCACTGTTTTTTATTTTGGTACCCTGTGTCTTGTATTTATGATTATCTGATTTGGGGAAGGGAAGGGAAATCACAAAATAGTGAGACAATAAAAAGAAAAAATAGGAGGGCTAGGGAATGTGGCTTAATGGTAGCATGTTTGCCCAGCATGCACGAAGCCCTGAATTCAATTCCTCAGTACCACATAAACAGAAAAATCCAGAAGCGAAGCTGTGGCTCAAGTAGTACAGTGCTACCCTTGAGCAAAAGAAGCTCAGGGATAGTGCCCAGGCCCTGAGTTCAAGCCTCAGGACTGGGAGAAAAAAAAAGGAAGGAAAGGGAAGGGAAGGGGAGGGGAGAGGAGGGCAGGGGAGGGGAGGAGAGGGGAGGGGGAGGGCAAAGAAAAATAGGAATATGTCAAAGAAGTCTATATATATTTAAAACATAAGTGTATATTATAAGCAAGTCCATGCCAATCAGCTTAACAACTTAGATAAAATGAGCCAAAAATATACAACATAAATGAAATAAGCAACCAAAATATAACTACTACAGAAATTCAACTTACTATTCAAAATTTCTCTCAAATGAAACACCAAGCCTATATGGCCTCATTGGTAAAAAAAAAAAAAAAATTCTTTCAAACCTTTAAAGAAATAAAGAACATTGACAGGTGTGTCACAAGAGCGCGTGTGGACCACACACACACACACACGCACACACACACATATAAAACATAACAAAATATACCACACCATTTGAAAACATTAGAGAATGAGAGGAAATATGGGAATATAAATTTAGGAAGTGACTTGTTTAGAGCATACCATAAACATGTATAGAATCACGACAATGAAATATTCTCATATTATTAACGTATACTAATTAAAAATAAAAATCAGAAAGAAGAATTAAAATACACCAATTGCATATAAACTCTTTCAGAAAGGGGAAGAGAACATATTTCCCAATGTATGAAGATACAGTAATAAAGTAATGAAAGTAGAAGAATTATTAACAATAAAAATAAACGTACACATACATGATTAAATGATTTATTAACAAAAATGGCAAGGCAAATCAGAGGAGGAACAGCTAGTGCAAGAACAACTGACTAGCCATAATACACTAGACACATATTTGGCGAACAGAAGTTTTTTAAAAACAAGATATAATATCTGTGTTTCTGAAGATAACTTAGCACAAGGTAATTGTAATATTCCCTCAGGATGAAAAAAAGAAGAAGATAGGCTTTTTTTATGGCATTGATCTAAAAATAGAGTCTCAACAGCCTTGTAAATTAATCTTTTTTGATATAACTGCTTGCATTTTGTGGAAACTTCCAGCAAGAAATATTTAAGTACAAATAAAATAAAATTAAATTAAAAAAAAGAAATATTTAAGTAATGTGTGTGTGTGTGTATATATATATGTATATAAAGATATTGAAATATTTTATATTTACTGGTAATAATTTAACTCACATTTTGATACTTTGGAACTGGCAAAATTTTGGTGAAATATTGATACCAAAATTCTAAAATAATGTAAAATATATACTTCTAACACATATAAAGCTATGTGTTGAGCTGGGCACAGGTAGCTTACACCTGTAATCATAGCTACTAAGGAGCCTGAGATCTGAGGATCATGGTTCAAAGCCAACTCGGGCAGGAAAATCTGTGAGACTCTTATCTCCAATAAATCACCAGAAAACCAGATGTGGCACTGTGTCTCAAGTGGTAGAGCAAGTGGGGGACAGTGCCCAGGACCAGAGTTCAAGCCCCACGACTGACCAAAAAAAAAAAGCTATGTGTTGAATGTGATATGTAGAGGCAAGATATAAAATAAATTTTATTGATATTTGAACAATTTTTATAGGCAAGATATAAAATTAATTTTATTGATATTCAAACAATTTTTATAAACTGAATAGTTAGAAAAATATTTGTAGCAATCTATAACTTTACATTTCCCTGAATTATAGAAAGATTATATTTCATACCTTACAGATCTGTTATAAAATAATGGGTAGCTCTGCACAATTGGTACATTGTTGGTACTGCTTTATATATTTGAGAGCACTACTCAGCTCAAATAACAGCTTTGTTTCCCCTTCTCTATCTGTATTTAATCCCTTCAATATTAGGAGGAAAGTTATTTAAGAACACTATAAAAATATCAGGCCTATCTTCTTGGTTAAAAACAAGTTCAAAGAGCAGCTTTTAGGGGAAATATTCAAACTTATTAGAAACTCTTAGAAAACTGCCCCCAAGCCCCACATTGTTTCCAATACCAAGTTAAGAAGAATTTTTCTCCAATGGGCATTGAATCACTTTAATGTTGATCCTTGTGCAGCTCTGTCCCACCTTCAAATGTAGACAGTAAATTCAACTTTACTACAGTACTATAAAAATGTGAAAGAACCATAATAGTATCTAAAAAGGGGGAGCACTAGCACTACATTAGCAAAAACAGTAAATGAATACTAATGCAAAAATTTTTCATGATAGTTTGCCTAGTTGCCAAAAGAGCTACAGTAATTATTTTGTCATAATGTGTAAGTTATCTTGAGGTAGCTGAGATTATTATGACGTGGGTTTCAAAATAAGTTCTCAAAGTGTCCTAGTTCTTCAGATGTTTTTCAATATTAACAAATCATCAATATACAACCTTCACTATAAAGCACTATCTGATTATAAGCTTATCTTACTGAGAATAAACATCAAGAAATGGTTTTATGTCTTTAATGACGAACTTTTTTGGTTGGCATCCAACATGGACCCACCTTGTACCAAATTCCATATTGGAGTGAATATATGACTATCTAGCAAAGCACTCAAACAGAATCAATAGTTTTACTTCTTTTTTCTCTTACAAATCATGACCAAATTTTCAAAGTTGAGAGTAAACCAAGATCAAATTTAGACATGTTCTTTGAAATTAGTGAAAATGAAACACTTCAGTACCAGACAAAAGCCCTGATTTTAAGAGTAGGTTCTTGCCTTCCCTGAAATGCCTAGCTCAGGCTGTGTATTTTTATGCCTGCAGATATTGGCATGTTTCACATTTAAGATTATGACACATCAACTTATTTTGAAATTTTGAAAAACCTTCCACTGCGCATGTTTCAAGTGCTTCATGACTATCACTGATAATTGAGCAATTAACTTGAAATTACCAAATGTGCTGTGATGGCACAATATGTAGTAAGCAACATGAAAGAATAAGTAACAGAGAAACTTGGTATAGTGAGGGGAAAAAAGCAATAAAGAGTAAAATCATCCATAATAATAATAATACTAAGTAAGTTTTAATAGTCCCAGGTCTCAGTGGCTTAATTATGCCAATAAAATGGTTTAATAAAACAAATCCTGAGTATTACTAAATTTTTAGAGCAGTTTGTTCTGGTGCTGCAGAAAGAATCTTCTTCTGTCTGGTCTTGTGTAATACTCAGGGATTAGTCCAAATAGTAAGTAGGGAGTTTCATTTGACAACCAGCACAAAACAATTAGGTTAAAAAAAAAATCTTGACAGGCAGATTCTTAAGAAATACAGCCTTGCAAAAAATAGTGGTAAGGTCTTTCTTTTGGTGTAATACAGACAGAACAAAACTCTAGAGCTGAAAATGACCTCCAGAAGGCATCAAGTGTGCAAATATATTCACAAACCAAAAATTAAAACACGTTTTGACATAAGACAGAGAGATAAAACTCAGCTCTGCTGGAAAAACCAGAATGTGCTTTCACTGCTTATCTCATCAAGAGGTCTCTAGGTCTTTCTGGGTAAAACTATAAAGAGTAGCTTTGGGGAGGCTTAAATATAGGCAGTAAAACAAATTCTATAAACCTAGATCCCACCTCCTTTCACTGGCAGGCCATTTTAAAGGTTTGAAAGAAAAACCAACAATTTAGAAAGTAAGAGATGGAAAAGAGATTCAAAACTACAGCAAATAAAGGACACTATTAAAAACATTTTTTTCCCTGAAAATCCCATCAATATTACTACTTCAAAACACCACTAGGAGATTAAAATGGGCTAGGCTGTCCTTTCACATACAAATTAAAAACAGAATGGAGAGAGAGAATAAAGAACAAGTATCTAAGAGCACTAGTATATAAAACTTAAAAGCTTAAATGTAATGGATATACACATTCAGATTAGCAAACTCCTTTCAATTAAAGTAGATTTCTGGCCACAGTTCACAAATGTATAGTAACTGTGTGTATTAATGTAGGTACTTCAAATGTCAGTATATCTCTAATTAACATGAGCACACAACTGTAAAACTGAGAAGGCACAATTTTAAATTCCTTACATTCCCAGCATTAATGCTTTCTTTGGGCAGCTCCCGTTGTCATGGAAAATGGCATTCAAGACCTATTTGTGGATTTTCACAGCTCATCTTTTTTATTTACCTGCTCTATGTCAAGATTAGCTTGGAATAATATTTTTTAAAGATAATGCATTTAGCCCTACTTTAAAAAAAATCACTGATGCTCTTACTAAAAGAGCTTTGATCTGGGCTATGCTCAGATTGAAATAGATTTCTCTCCATTATAAATCACCACAAAGACATGAATTCATGATTCTTTTTGTTTCCTAAAACAACTCTGAGATCCAAAAACTTTCAGTGCTAACATGACATGTGGCAATTTAGAATTAGAAGAATAGGAAAATGTCAGGGAGGACCAAATCTCCAGGAATATGAAGAAATGAAATGGTAGTAAACTCTCTACTATCTCTTATTCCACCTTAAACTTTTCAAAACTATTTGTACAGCAATCAAGCAAAATTGAGATAGTGATAAAAACAACAGAGAGAGAACTGAAATTTACTCTGAGAGAGGACATCGTGATGTTATGGAAAAAGCACTGAATTTACAAAACAAAATCAGGTTTGAGGCCTGCTGCTCTGCAAGCATAATTCCTATTCATTTCACTGGGTTTTTATAAAATTCAGCCATGTAAATGTTAGTCTAACAACATAAGGTACTATTATTACGATTACTTCCAGCCAGGGACTTTTTTGTGCCAGACAATAAAATACCAGTTTTTGGAGGTTCCTATTAGAGACCCCAAACTGAAACAGAATTTTGGTAAAAAGGGATTCATTTTCAAATTATTGAAGTGGCATGGCTAACCTAGAAAAGCAAAGTATCTATTGAATTACCTTTTTTTTGTGGTTGTGTTGTGTTGTTTTGTTTTATAAATTATTCACTACTCTGGTAAAACTGAGAGTCAGAATTACATAATTATTTTTTCTTTAAAGGCAAAATTTTAATCTTGCCTATTAACACTCAAAACAGTCTTCTTATACAATGCCACTTTAGGAAGAGAGGTGGTTTTTATGTTTTAAGAAGGAAAAATAAAGCTTCACTAAAACAAGATATAGTTTCTAAAGAGAAAGTCACTTCTTTCACAGTTCCTCTTTTGACCTGGGTAGATGTGAGTAGCTAGATTCCAATCGGTTCTCACACACTCTTGGTGTGGCCCATTCATTATGGATGTGCAAAACAATATCCCACTTTCCTTATCTCACAGACTGGCTTCTGCATACCTTACTAAGATGTTTCCCTGAGGCCATTAGGTATAACTTTCTGTCTTAGACCATATAGCAAATAAGCAGTTGCAGGACATGGACTTTAAGGTTCATTATAAAAGCCATTGTCACTGCCCCCACTGGCTTGTTCTTAGGTTTGACAAGATTAGTACTTCTATTGCTTTATCTGCCTCATCATTCAGTGTGAGTGGTGAACAATCTTCACAATAAATGAAAGAAATAGAAACTCAACATTCTGGGTGCCATGTCAGTTTCATCTCACTTAATTTAGTCATAGCATCCCATAGTATCTCTTTATCACAAATGTCGTGCAGTCAGGAGATAGTCTGAACAAAGCTTGAGATCACTGACTCAAAGAAGACCAAGGTCCATGTCTTAAACTGGAATATGCTCTTCTAGAAAATAATTTATTTAGTCTTGTTGGACTAACATGACTTCAGTCTCAATAATCAGACAAAATCTGACTTAGTAGTATTTTTGAGTTGCTTCAAGTAAACTTCATAAATAACTATATGTAACTATGTTGACAGTGGCTCTTCTAATCTTAGCATTGTTCTTTGTTAGAACACAAGGAAATTTTTCAGATAATTAAATCACCTTCATTCAAAGCTAGCCTAAGTGTGTCTCACTGAAGAATTTAGGAAACAATGCTTTTGAGTGATAAGAAATTATGTTTTAATGCCATGTAGTGGAATGATGGTGATTATATTAGTCACTTTAAAGCTTTAAATCATCCTAAAAAATAACTTGCTAAAGAGAATGAATGATAAGAAAGAAAAGAGAAAGGATGTTTTGGATTTTGGTTTTTGTTTTTTTCTAAAAAAAAAAAAAAAGACAAAGAGAAGATTTGCACAGCTCAAAATTCCTTTGACTAGCTGGTGCTGGTGGCTCACGCCTGTAATCCTAGCTACTCAGGAGGCTGAGATCTGAGGATCATGGTTCAAAGCCAGTCCAGGCAGGAAGACTCTAATAAACCCCAGAGAACTGGAAGTGGTGCTGTGGCTCAAGCAGTAGAGTGTTAGCCTTGAGCTGAAGAGCTGGGGGACAGCTCCGAGGCCCAGAGTTCAAGCCCCATGACCTACCCCCCCAAAAAAAATTCTTTGACTTAGATTTCTAACAGGATAAGCTGAGCTCCTTAGAATTCAGTTTTCACCAAGAGCTCTTCAAAGACAGTTTTTTTCCTCTCTTCTTTGCCTCCTAATCCTTACCATTTTGTCTTATACAAATTAAAAGCTTATATTCAATCTAAATGAATCATACAGTTTATAAAATTGTGAGTTTGAAGCAAGAATGAAGTCTTCAGATAATAAAATATAAATTGAGAGTTTCATTTAAAGTAACTATTCATTCTTGAAGTATTAAAAATATACAAAATGTACAAAACTATATATTAAACATGCACAACTATTTTCTCAAAAATGGGTTCAAAATGGTTGTCACAATGAATGTTACCAACTAAAAGAAAGGTAAAGCCAATGTCAAATAAATTTTCACTGCTTTTCTGCTTAAATACTGAATCATGTGAACTCTAACTTACCAAATCAGTTTTTTTAGAATACTTTCCTAGAAGTACATTTTCTAAGGCTTCATTATAGCAGTACACTAATAACAAGAAAATTTCCTGTTTTTACTGCTCTTACTGTTATCAAACAGCCCTATAAATACCAATGATCTATAAAAACTACATATGTATAAATACATTTTAAGTTGGAGTTTCTTAAATGTGGGTTGCTTATACATGGAGACTTTAATGCCTGCCATATACTCTATGCTACTTCTATATAATAAATATATACATTAATTAATGTAAAGTACTTTTAATAGATCTTTCTTCCAGTTTTATTCCATTTTTTCCTTAAAATTTACTTTGTTTCCAGAGAAAGAGCACTTTGTTCTCCAAAATATCATTTAAAGGTATTTCAGGGATGGCAAAAAGAGAGCAGGAATACCCCCATTTTGATATTCATTACACATTCACCAAATGAGTCTTTGGATCCTTAGTACATAATCTCCTCATGCACTGACAGCTCTTTGAATTCTGTATCATCTCACATCTTTTCTCTGAGCACAGGCACATAGCACTTTTCAAGTCCAGGTAACCAGAAGATGTAAGAAGTTATCAGGGTAAATTATTCATGTGTATATAGAGTAGAATCTTTAAGGTAACCCATTTCTACAATTGATACCTACTCTCAAAAACATAAGAAATTTATTCTCTAGGTTTATTGTAATGGGGCTTGCATTGTGTTCTTTCACTGGAAATCGCAGCAAATAGGCTTTTTCATCAGTTGGCATTTTTCTATATTCCTCCCCCAAAAAATGCTGATTAAAAGCTAACAATACCAAAAGGCAAAATGTCTAATGAAAATGCATGCACAAAACAAGTTAATTTATTTATAAGCTGTAACTGTTACACTACATAATGAGAAAATAGCAAATAAACAATACTTACAATTACACACAAAAATCAGCCCCAGCACCCAGAAATCACTGATAAACTGCCTTTGAATTCATGAAAGTGACCTGAAAATTCAGATACAAAATAAAATGAGAAAGGTTAAGTCAATTGCATTTATGTTTTATTAAGAAAATATACATTCTTTTGTATTTATCTGATTTGGGGAGAGCAAGGGGAAGCACAGAAATGGTGGGACAACGGGCAAACTAATTCAGAAGTGATACTCACTAGACACTATGTTGAAAATGAACTATACATCTTGTAGGGGGGAGAGGTAGGGAGGGAAAAATAAAACTGGGAGAAAATGAAGTAAGAAGTGACCCTATTCAAAAAGAAATGTACTCAATACCTGACTTATGTAACTGAAACCCCTCTGTGCATCACCTTTACAATAAATAAACAATAATAAAAATATACATTCTGGCTACAAAATATACTATTTTTAATCAACTCATGGTTCATCCGTTTTAGCAAATATTGTTAAGACTATGATGCCAAATAAAACTACTATCTTATTATTCTACATCAAAGAATCTAACATTTCCATCTATTTTGGCTTTTTTAATAAAGTAAGGCTTAAAATATAGGCAAAAACAAAAGGGAGACTTTTTGATAAAGGGAGTAAGGCAAATTACATTTGTGAAAATTGTTTAACTTATTGCTGCATGTTAAAATAAAATAGCTCCATAAATGTGCTCAACAAGAATTCCTCACACGTAGAATTCTTGAGAAATGAGGCAGTTGTTGTCCTAAAGTGTGGTACCCATTATATGCTGAGCCTATGTACAATGCATCCTGTATAAGCCCCAATTCAATCCAAAATTCTTTCACTTACACACACTTTGGTTTGGGCTAAAGAGGTGACAGATGCAACTCAAACACACAGAGCAAGCCTTATGAATGTAACTAACACAATGAACCACTTTGTATCTCTAAGCATCTATGGTTTCCTCTCTCCAGAACCACTACCATCAGAAGGCAGTTTGGTATTTTATTTTTATTGTTTGGTCTAAATACGGAACACTTAATTCCATAAAAACAAAGAAACTTTTGTTGCAGAGACTGTATTCTTTCAAGAATGTAAAGATGGCTATGAGTAGTGTTCAAATGAAAGAATGAAGATTGAGTTTCCAATTTAGGTCAGAGTTGCCTAGTGGCCTGGTTTGATTCATTCTGCATTTTTAAAACACAGCTAGTAAACTACTAGATTCTGAAAAATTGCTCTTGATCAATATCATTAGTAGAAACTACTATGCTCAACTTTTCCATTAGAGAAAATAATAGCCTTAATTGATTAGATATTTGCATTTGAAATCAATCTGGGATGGATGGTAACTATCTATTTCAGCCTTTTTCCAGGCCCTAAAATATGTTTTTGCCTATTTCCACTTTCTAATTTTGATTGATAGATAATTAAGTCCCAACTAGCTTTAAGAATCCTGGCTATTATACCCATTAGGCTTCTTTACTTTCCTTCTTTTTGTGAGGAATGATCCTCAGACCTTCCTCACACCAGGTTCACCAGTTTTCAACAATTCTACAAGGCCCACTTCCACAGATGCAATAAGTGTAGAACAGTTTGACTAGGGGAAGACAGTGCAATAATTTTTGTTATTATGTCCTTTTTACCCATGGTTTTCTAGTGTTTCTAGGATCCAAGATGATAATTTTATCTGGGATGCCACACAACTCTACCTGCACACACTATGTGAACTATCCAAATGCTGCAGGATACTAGTTCTGAAAAGAAAGGTCTTTTCACATTATATCCTCTCCTAAATTATAACTTATTTGTGAAGATGCTCATGAAATAAAACTGTAAAAAAATGCTATACATCTAAAAGAATTTTAGGACCTATGCACGTTTTTCCCCCCAGTCATGGGGCCTGAACTCTGGTCCTGGGCGCTGTCCCTCAGCCCTTCAGCTCAAGGCTAGCGTTTTACCACTAGAGCCACAGCACCACTTCTGGCTTTTTCTCCTTATGTGGTGCTGAGGAATCGAATTCAGGGGCAGGGCCTCAGCACTCTACCACTGAGCCAACTTCCCAGTTCCCTATGTACTTTTTCAAAAAAAAAAAATCGGACCTCATTTTGCTGATAAATATTTTTTTAAACAATTAATTGGAATTTTGCAAGATACATGTACATCCCATTCTTTCACTGTCCTGTAAACTATAAGGGAGGAGGAAAAAGGAAAGTGTAACCAGAAAATATTCAGGCTAACATAGATCTAATTCTTTCTAATTCAACTCTAAGTTTTAATTTAATTCTTAATGTGTTAAGAAGTCTAACATTGGAAATACTTCAAATCTTGAAATAAGTTAGATTCCAGAAATTTAAAGCAAATAATATTCTAATATATACTAACACAAAGTCAATAAATCTTACTTGTCAAGATCCTGCCACATAAGGTAAAAACAACTTTGAATCTCACTATTAATGGATTTGCACTGTTGGTAAAGTCAAGAGCAAACAACTAAAAGAAAATACATTCTGGGACTATAGAGTTCATCATTCAAAAGAAAAAAACTAATGCATATTTCTGCATTCAGAGATGTCAAGAATAAAGAAGAAACATGAAGAATTAATATATCCACATCTCATACATTTAAATCGATAATCTAACCTGAGCAACAGATTTTTACATCTAACTGGTGGGAATGTGCTCCATGCCTTAATTGAAAAATATTCTATGTATCCTTAATTTACTAAACAAAAAGTATTTCTAAACTTCAATATAAAAATACACAGGCAAATGGAAAGAGGACAGGTGGGCAAATACCTTCACAAAAGTGAATGTACAAAAGTGAAAATGGAGCCGGGTAACTTGAAAGGATGGATGGCGTTGAATAAATGGTGGTGGGAAAATAACAGAAGAGGTGGCATTGATTAAGATTCATTTTACACGTATACTGACATGTTAAATTGAAAGACCTTTGTGCTACTACTTCATTAAATGGCAATTCCCATATGCAACTTCTTAAAGATAATTTTTAAAAATAAAAAAATAACTAAATGAATAGATACATAGAAAAAAATTTAAAAAGATGTTCAATGAAGACAAACAATGATAACATAAAATATTAATCTCCTGGCTAATTAATAAAATTAAGCAAAACATTTTTCTTCAGTATCAGCAAAATATTTTTAATCTGGTTTTTAAATGGTATTGGTGAGCCTGGTGCCAGTGGCTCACACCTGGAATGCTAGCTACTCAGGTGGCTGAGATCTGAGGATCATGGTTCAAAACCAGCCCAGGCAGGAAAGTCTGTGAGACTCTAATCTACAATAAACCACTCAGAAAACTGGAAGTAGTGCTGTGGCTCAAGTGGTAGAGTACTTAGCCTTGAGCTGAAGAGCTCAGGGACAGCACCCAGGCCCAGAGTTCAAACCTCATGACCAATCAAAAAAAAAATATGGTATTGGTGATAAAGGAGGAAGATCAGAATTTCTCTAGATCATTGGATGGATTTTAAATTGAGGCTAATTTTCTTAACAATTATTTAACAGCTAATTTTCTTAACAGCAACTATTAACATCTTTTAGTGTTTATATGCTTTGAATCTACAGTGCTACTTCCAAAAAATATCCTAAGAAACTAATCACAAAAGTAGAACATGTCACATGTAATTTTTGTGTTTATTACAGTATTTTTATAATAGTCAAAAACTTGAAAATAATTTACTGATTGAATAAGTAAGTTTTGATACATACTATACTGCTCTGTAACAATTTAAACAGAATAGAAACTATATTTATTGAAATAATAAGATGGTCACAATTCAATTTTGAATAAAAATTTAGCACGTACACTAAGAAGCAACTTAGAGAAAATCATCTATATGTGAAATCAATCATGTATATGCTTATGTAAATATGCAAGTTTTACAAAGTAAAGCTTAATTTCACAAAAAAATGGTAAAATTAGACAGTGTGCCCAGTTGTTTTTTTCTTTTCTTAGTCTTATTGGTAATTTTAGACATAATATATCTGGATGAATCATAAAACAATAAAGCTATGTTTAAAGTCCAATATATCACTTACACATTCAATAGAAATCATTGTTATTAGCCTGGGAACAAAAACCAAACATGAATATTCGTTTTTTTAATAATTTTTTGAAAAAATCCTCAGACTTACAGGGTAACTTCAAATCAGTATCTTGATATCAAATGAAAAAATCATTTTCACAAAAGTGTGTCTCACTCTGCCAAAAATAGCAATAGATCAAAGGTAAACAGCAAATAAAAACATTCCTCCCTCATATAATTAGACTTTTAAAAGCTTTCAAGCTAATATTTTTAATCCTCATAAAGCTTTCTCTAGGCCACACCCATTTCTTTTCTTAACCCCTTCACTCACCATTCCTCCCCCCTCTGACTATTTTAGAAGATTCTAACATCACATAGCAATTGGATTAAATGGACTTCCATCCATGAAAGCCAATGATACTAAAATAATATTTAAACTACAGAACTACTTCTAAAATGTATCCTAGGAAACTAATCACAAAAATAATACAACATATATCACATAAAGCTTGTGTTTATTTCAGCGTTTATATAATGGCAAAAATTAGAAAATAAGTCATTGATTGAAAAAGTTTAGGTACATACATACAATACTACTCTGTAACGATTTAAACTTAGAATATAAACTATACTGAATGAAATAATAAAATGGTCACAATTCAATTTTGTATGGGTCCATACTGAGGCTTTACTTGCTCAGCTGGCATTTTACCACTTAAGCCATGCCTTCAAACCCACTTTTTTGTTGTTGTTGTTGTTATAGAGGTTGATGTACAGAGGGGTTACAGTTTCATATGAGTTAATAAGTACATTTCTTTTTGGACAGTATCTCCCCTTCCCACAGTCTCCCAGTTTTTCCCTCAATTCCCCGCCCATGTGTTGTATTAGTTCATTTTCATCATAGTGTCTAGTGAGTACCTAGTACCATTGCTACATTTCAAACCCAGGTTTTTACTAATTCTTTTGGAGATGGAGTCTCTCCAGCTTTTCTGCCAGGTCTGACTTTAAATCTCAATTGTGTGTGAGATTCCAGCATCTGGCAAAGAAATTAGTTTTTGACCTGACTTTTAAACATGCAACACTTTATTTTAACATAAAAGTGGACAAATTTTTGTTGCAGATGTCTGTGGAAGCACGTAATAGTTTAACTTTAATTTATTGACTCAATTATTAAATTTTATGCATAGTGATCCACTGAGTTTAAACAACTGCCTCTAAAACATTTTTTTCAAGTAACTTTTGAAAAAATATTAATGTTTCATTATATGTATATATGTGTATGTCAAAATAAAAATTGAAACACATTAAAAATATTGTTTGTAAATTCAAATGTGTTTTCTTATAAAGTTCATTTCACATAAAATTATTACTATTCATCTTCACAAAAAAGTAAATAAATATGAAAAATTACTGTTATTACTTTTTTCTTTCAATATTTATTATTAGAAATGTATAGCTTAAGATAAACTCATGTTTCTTAAATTTCATAATGCTCACTATTTTCCTTATCATTTAAAATAATGCAGAATTTAAATTATATATAAATAAAACAAGATATTTTACTTTCAAAAGAATTGATACCAAGCTAATATGCAATTTTTAATGTAATTGCTAATAGCAGAGAATATCACAGTAGTAGATAGAAAATAAGGGTTTGATTTTTAGTAGTTATATTTCTAAAGCAAAATTTAAAAATATTTATAAGGTATCAAGAAACATAACTTATATCTTAACCAGTCCAACACTCTTCTGAATGAAGAGTTTACTTCTTCCATAAAGTAGCAGTATTTCCTATTATTAAAAATCCCAGAAAGGGTGAACCAGTAAAACAGCAATACTTACTAGATACTCACTATGTAGAAAATAAACTTTACAACTTGGGAAGAAGCTTGTTGGGGGAAGGAAAGCAGGAGAAAATGAAGGAGGGGCTAACACTAGCAGAAAAGAAATGTAATCATTACCTTATTTATGTAACTGTAACCCCTATGTCCATCACCTTTCAATAAAATTAAATTAAAAGAAAAATCTCCAAAGATGGTTATTATTAAAGCCTATTCATGTATTCTCTCTCAATCTATTCTTCAGCATTGAAGTCCACAATTGAAAAAAGACATTAACAAAGTATTCAAAGGAAATTGGATAAGAAGTAAAGTTGGGGACCATGTTGCATTAGAATAATTGTATGTACAAAAATTACAAGAACAAGAATGAATTTTAGAGATTCAGCTATTTCTGTCATCTGAAACTTCCACCTCAAGACTCCTTCATACTGTTTGAAAATTTATTAAGAAGACAACCTCTTCAACAAATGATGCTGCAAAAACTGGATATCCACATGCAGAAAACTGAAACTAGATCCTTATATATCATCTTGCAGCAGCCTCAATTGAAAATAGATCAAAGACCACAATGTAAGACCTGAAACTATTAAAGGAAGGAGTAGGGGAAACATTGGAACTCCTTTTCACTGGTAGAAACTTTGTGTGTAAAGATACAGAAGCATAACGAAGTATTTGAAAGGCTTGAAAAATGGTATTGCATCAAATTTGCATGCTTAAAACTCAGGTCAAGAATAACTTATAAGTTTCTGCATGGCAAAGGACACAGACAGTAAGCTAAAAAGAGCCTACAGAAAGAGGGAAGATTTTGGCAAGCTTACATTAAACAAGGGCCTAACATCCAGAATATATAGAGCTTAAAACATTAAACCTTCAATGAACCACCAATCCAATTATTAAATGGGTTAATGACTTAAAGAAAGAATTCTCCGAAGAAGGAAAAATGGCCAATAAACAAATGAAGAAATACTCACATCTCTATCCATAAAGGAAATACAAACCAATACAACACTGAGCATGTTTGTACAGATTTTCCATGGAATGATGAGAATAAAGAATCTAGTAAGGCTTAAAACAATTTGGCGCCACTTTCCTGATTTGTGCTGAGACATCAGTTGTTTATTTTGTTGTTTTTGGTGCTGGTACTGAGGCTTGAACTCAGGGTATAGGCACTGTCCTTTAGCTTTTTCACTCAAGGCTGGTGTTTACCACTTCAGCCACAGCTCCACTTTTTGCTTTTTTCTGGTTAACTGGTGACAAGAGTCTCATGGACTTTTCTGCCTAGATGGCTTTGAACCATGATTTTTATATCTGTATCTTGAGTAGCTAGGATTACAGGCATAAGCCACCAGCACCCAGCTCACATCTTTGGTTTTACCTGAAACTGCACTGCATCTCCACTGCAATTGTCAGTACAATGAAAAAGGCGAATGACAACTTCACAGTAAGATGAAAACACTTTTGACTTTGAAGACCCTGTGAAACAGCTTTCATAATCCCCAGGGGTTCAGACTACTTTTTGCTAATGCTGATTTACTCTGTTACTCCATTTTGCAACTAAGGAAACAAACTAATTTGTTTTCAAATGAACACATTTAGTTTAAAATGGTCAGTGTAGGTTGAAAGTAAGTTTTAATTTTCTCTCTCCCAAAGAATAATACTAGTGAGCAGAAATTATAAGATGGTAGATTTAAGTCTTATCTAAGATAAATCTTTGAAAGCAATGGACTAGGTTATCTCACAAAACAGGAATTGTTAACCGTGAAGTGAAGAGTTCTTTTTTAGGAATATTGTGAAAGGAATTCTTACATTGAATTATAAATGGAAAGTTGTTCTAAAACTTAGCTGATTATGTAATCTCTTAGAAATCACCTATAAAATTCAAATCTCTCATCTCTACTCCAAATTTACTAAACCAGAATCTCCTTGTGTGTCAAGAGACTTCATTCTTTTTTTTGTTTGGTTTTTGTTTTTGTTTTTTGTCTGTTGTGGGGCCTGGGTGCTGTCCCTCAGCTCTTCAGCTCAAGGCTAACACTCTACCCCTTGAACCACAGCACCACTTCCAGTTTTTTCCTACTTATGTGGTGCTGAGGAATCGAACCCAGGGCCTCATGCATGCAAGACAAGCACTCTAACACTGAGCCACCTTCCCAACCCAAGAGTTTATTCTTTTAAAATCTCTGCAGCTTCCAGTAAACATGGCTATAGACTTGTACAGGACCTACCATAGCTCTCCTAATATACTTCTCCTTTGAAGTCATTAACACTCTAAGAGTCTATGATTGTCTATTTTATCCACAGGAAGAAATACAGCCTTATACTTTACTTTTTTTTTGTTTTTGGTTGGTTGTGGGGTTTGAACTCTGGACCTGGGAGCTATCCCTGAGCTCTTCAGCTCAAGGACAGTGCTCTACCACTTGAGCTACAGAGCCACTTCTGATTTAATTGGAGTCTCACAGACTTTCCTGCCCCATCTGGATTTGAACTGCAATCTTCAGATTTCAGCCTCTTGAGTAACTAAGATTACAGTCATGAGCCACTGACACCTGGCTTACATTTTGTAAGTCTATATTAATAGTCCAGAATCAATACTGGTCAGAATCAACATTTTTCTAGATCAGGAAAAGGTAATTTGAGTTCTTTTTCCTAAGCCCACCAGTTTACCTCTGAACTAAATTGTAAATTACAGATATTGTTCTACTGAAATAACAATTCTAGAACAGTTATAAAGTTTGTCAGTAAAAAAATTGTCTACATGAAATAGTGAACAAGATTTAGAAGAGTATATTTTTAACAGCATTTTTACAAATGCAGCTTATCACAAAATCAAAATATAGACCACAAACTTATAAAAGCTATTTATAGAAACATAACTCTTGCATTTTGATGTCTTCATTAAAGAAAATTTCTGTATATGTCATAAATACAGTGAAAGAGAGCAAGGCCTCTTGACCAGAATCAAACAAACATTTGGAAATGATATGCAGAATAGCATGCATTTTGTAACATTTCTCTCATTTTTTTTTACTCTTCTCTTTTTTCATGTCTCTTGCTTTTACTTTTCTTTCAGTAAAACATAAAAACTTTGGTGGAAAATGAAAAATTTGTAATTCTGCAAAAATCTTATCTTACCAAAATAATTCTCAATGATTTTTAATAAAATATTTTATTAAATGTAAGATGATATTCAAAACTAGACATGAAATTTAGTTTACATATTGTCTTAGTGTTTCCCCCCCCCCTTGTTTTTAGATATTCCCTAGCAATTCAATTAACATTTCTGAGAGCCTACAGGATGCATGTCATGAATAGGGATCTATGGGGATACAGAACAATAAAATTCAATCCCAGATCTCCTGCAGCTGACAATCGGAATTCCTTGTGAGATAAATATTGTAGTTGAAACAGGCTCATATTGCAGTACATTACCATTCTCAGAAAGAGAAAAGGATTCCTATCCCTACTCAGTTTTCTCTCCCTAATTCTGCTCACAGAGTAATGTCAGACACTTAAAAAGCAATCAATTAACAAAAGCCTGCAAATAAATACAAATGTTGTAAAATTCATTTATCTTTTTAATCAATCTACTGTTTTCTACAGAGTTAACTTAATGAAAACAAATGAGACAAGGCTGTTCTTTATACTTACTCTAGATCATTAAAGATAATTTTAAAGACAGCTAAAAAGGACCAATTTTGATCCTAATTTTAAGAAACTTTTCTTGTTGCTACTCTCAGTACCACTCCCTCTTAACAACAAATAATGACTTCAGTAATGGAACTCTGTAATTTAAAGTATCAGGCAAATAACACCAACTAACTTAGATGAGTTGACACCGCCTGTTGTGCAAATATGTACTTAGACGATTATTAAAATAACAGCTGCATAATCAACTGGATAAAGACCAGAACAACTTATGTGAATATAGAAAGTCAACTAGATCTGAACTTGCTATATAGCATGTATGTGGCACTTGATAATTTTCAAGCATTTCTCAATCCATGGCAGAGATTTAAAAGGGAAAAACTCATTAAAAGAGAAAAATAAAGATTTGGTAACTATGGACTAATTACATACAGGTCATAATTCCTAGAATATATCATAGTTACTCATCATTATTGAATGATTTTTCTGAACTCTGGAAAAAATATAACTGCTGTAAAACTGGTGACTAGAAGGAGTTCACAGCTAGTAGAAACAAATAATTACAGTTATATATGAAATGTTAGGTAAAGAAAGTAAAACATAAAACTGTATCATGTCATAGTCTATATAAATGTTATATTAAATATAAAATATGTACTTTGAGTGAAGATATTACTATTCTCTTCCAAGTTTTTGTGATAATTTAAGATATGGTGGTTGCTTATTAGATGTGGTATGCCTTTTAACAATGTTTTTCCTTTTTGCCTTCCCTGAATCTGGACTAAAATGTGTCCAAGTCACAACTTACATAAATGAAGTAGTGGCTTTTACAGCCACCTATTTTTTAAAGAATGACTTAAGGGTAACAAGACCCTAGAGTTGTGTCTAAGGCAATTGCTACCATAGCAACAACTTGCTCAACTAAACACTGCAGACCATGGGGAGCTTAGTTAGGCACTGTGCATTAGCCCTTCCCAGTCTTAGGTCTTTTGCACATTCTCAAAACCATAGAAAGAACAACTATGGAAGGATCTTCTACTATATCTTCCTTATAACAATGTAAAGATTTCACTTTAAAAAGATCTGGCCATGGGGGCTAAGAAATTGGCTCAGTGGTAGCGTGCTTACCTTGCATGCACGAAGCCCCAGGTTCGATTGCTCAGCACCACATAAGCAGAAAATAGCCAGAAGTGGCGCTGTGGCTTAAGTGGTAGGGTGCTAGCCTTGAGCTGAAGAGCTGAGGGACAGCACCCAGGCCCAGAGCTCAGGCCCCACAACTGACCAAAAAAAAAAAGATCTGGCCTCAGATCTGGCCTCTTTCCCAAGAGAAAATATCAAAGACCATGGGATAAGATGCACCAAATTCACAGTCAAGGAAATGAAAACCTAATTCCATAGGACATGTGACAAAGCTGAGGAAAAAGCTTTCATTTTAAATCAAAGTTTCCAGTTACAGGGCATATGTCCATTCCAAGAGGAAAATAAATGTCTCCAGTTACAGCATCTATAAAATGGGACTGTCAGCATTCACTGTTCTCACAAAATATCAGTTTTACTACTTTGCTCTTAAACTTCACTCACTTGACAAAAGACATCATCAAACTGAACTTCCTAAACAAAACATTTATTCAGTAGCAGCACCTCCAAATCTCCCCAAACTATCAATAATTCTAACGCTTATATTTCTCCTCCCTTGGAATTTCCCCATTTTTACTTTTTCTTGATGATTGTCCCCTACCATAATATTTGATGGAACATAATGTGTGTGTACACATTTATATATGCATGCACACATTGTATATACACTATACGGTTTTCAGGTGCCAACAATATTGTGCTAATGCAAAATCAACTCCTTTAAATGTGAAGTAATGTAAAAATGTTCAGAGCTCTCTAATATTAAATATTTGGACTTGAATTATATTCCCATCAACTCTGTTTCTCCAGAATTCATCAGAAGAAATGTAGCTGCTATCGACCAAATTCTATAGACTAAACATTGTTCAGATGGTATTTATCGTCTCATTGAATCCCCAAAATTACTTACGTATTTTATAGCCTGTTTTATAAATGAAAAACCTAAAATTCAATGGTATTAGATATTCACAAAAGTTTTGCTATGGTAGCATTGCTCAAGACATAGCTCTAGGACGTTGTTACCCTTAAGTCACGCTTTTAAAGTAGGTGGTTAATAGAACTCAACAAATTCTTCACTTGAGAGCATTGTGTTTTTCCCCTATTCCACTTAAGTAGCATTCCTTAAATTTCAGATCTACCTTTTTAAAAATCTATTGGCTCTTATGCTAAAATAGCTGCTTTTTTTTCAGGTATTGGAAATGTTGTACTTAATCTAAGTAGGTAGTTACAGAGATATTCACTTTACGATAAAACATCTTTGTTTTGTGGGCTTTCTTTTATAACAAAAACGTTAAAGGCAAGTTTAAATATTTTACATAAGACAAACTATTTCAAAATGATGAAAGTATAAACTAAAACAATAGGTTAGCAATTTTCACCTGTACAGAGAGACACTTTCACATCATACCATTAGCAGCAGAAATTGACAGAGAAGTTATAAAAACACATTTGATCATGTTTACTTAAAATTTCAGTGGCTATTTAACTTACAACCTCCTTCCTAGGGATATTTGTACATGAACATAAAAGACCATAAAAGGATAATTACTTCAGTATTATTATATATTAGAATACAACATAGTCATGTAAAATAATGAGAAAATGCCATGTATATTGATATTTCTATTTTCAATATGAATTGTGAAATTTAAAAAAAAAACAATAGGCAAGCAAATACGCACAATATGTGTTAAGGCAAAAATACTTTTCAAAGAATATCTCTAGATGCCAGGTGACAGTAGCTCATACTTAACAATCCTAGATACTCAGGAGACTGAGATCAGAGGATTGGAGTTTGAAGCCAGTCTGGGCAGGAAAATCTTTGAAACTATTTCCAATAAACTACCAATATAGCTGGAAGTGGAGCCATGGTTCCCAGCAAAAAGAAGCTCAGGAACAGTGCCTAGTCTCTGTGTTCAAGCACCAGGACAGGGAAAAAAATCTGTAGATGGACAGTAAACATTACAGAACAAGTCCATATAAACAAAAAAGAAAGAAGTCATAGCCATGCCCAAACAAATGTTTTGAGCATCTACTCCCTTTCTGTAATTTTTAATCATTTTTATTTTATTTTATCTGGACATATTTGATCAATAAACAATTCCTTCTTTCAGCTTATTGTGCTTATTGTCTGGTGTCATTACCCTCTGGGAATGTACTAAACATTTAAACATTTATGCAAAAGTAAAATAAGTTGAATCAAACAGATTATTTCAATTTCATTTCCTTCTTTGTAAAGACAATTCAATGAACACAACATCTGAGATACAATTTTAACAGGACATTTCATTTTAATAGTCATGAATCTAACTTTATTTTCGTTTTTATGAATATCTCTTCCATTTCACTTCGGCTCATATCTATCTTTTAAGCTAATTCAATTATCTCATTTTGGATACAGTCATGAAGAGTATGAAAGATTTAGCAACTTCATGTCACTTCCAAACAAACTGTAAAGAATTACATCTAAAAAAGACAAATATCACCACTCTTAATTCAAAGGCCATGGACTGGGAAGGTGGCTCAGTGGTAGAGTGCTTACCTTGCATGCATGAGGTCCTGGGTTTGATTCCTCAGCACCACATAAACAGAAAAGGCCAGAAATGGCACTGTGGCTCAAGTGGTAGAGTGTTAGCCTTGAGCTGAATAGCAGAGGGACAAGTGCCCAGGCCCAGAGTTCAGGCCCCACAACTGACCAAAACAACAACAATAAAAAATCAATTCAAAAGCCACTAATTCACAGTAGATTGCAACATGATTCCAACTCATTTGCTCACACACTGTAAAAATCTAAAAATCCTGAATTCACATTTATCCTAGGTAGTTTTAGTTATTTACCTCTTTGTATAATTCATGAAAAAAATTTATTGGTTTGTGTGAGTTGGAGCCAATGGTCTCTTTATTTTTTAATTTTTTTTTTAGGTTGTGGGGCTTGAACTCAGGGCCCGGGCACTGTCCCTGAGCTTTTTCGCTCAAAGTGAGCACTCTATACTTTGAGTCACAACGCCACTTCTGGTATTCTGGTGGTTAGTTAGAGATAAGAGTCTCATGGATTTTCCTGAGTCTACTGGCTTCAAACCAAGATCCTCAGATCTCAGCCTCCTGAGTTGCTAGGATTACAGGCCGCTGGCCAATGGTCTCATCTTAATCCTTTATGACTAATTTTTTTTGGACAAGCATTAACTGAATGTTATACATAGAAGGCAACTTTTTGAATGTTTTAAAATGCATTTCTCCTGATCAGAAAAACTCTCATGAGGTTTTTTGTTTTGGTTTGGTTTGGGTGGAGTTTGTGGAAGGGTTATTTTGTAGATGTTTTGTTGTTGTTGTTGTTGTTGTTTTGTGTCAGAACTGGGGCTTGAATTCAAGGCCCCGGGCACTGTCTCTTAGCTTTTTCTCATAAATTGATGCTCTACCACTTGAACCATAGCTCCATTTTCTACTTTCGGCTGGTTATTTGGAGATAAGAGTCTCACATATTTTTCTACCTAGGCTGTCTTCAAACCATCACATTTCAGTCTCCTGAGTAAGTAGGCTAATGGCAGATATGAGCCATTGGTACCCAGTAAAGGTATTTTTCTTTCTTTTAATAAGTGTATATACTACTTTGATACCTAGTCTTCAGTATTTTTTACCATAACAAATTTTAAAAGTAAAAGACCATTTGTTTTCCCCAATTTGATAAAAATTATGTAACAAAATTTATATAACAATTTATCTATCAAAATTCACTTAAAATAAGCTACATTTTATGGTAAATTGTAGTTATTAATTATGATTTATTCCATAGCAATTGTGACTTATTCTTATAAAATATCTTGTATGTATATGACGTTATAATTGTTGTTTTTTTAAATCTTGGTGACTGATACCAAGTTGCTTTAGATTTAGACTCCAGTACAGACATTTGTGGTGTGACACTGATTTATATTATGATTTTCCAATGTAGGTAAACTGAGTAGGATTGGTGAGGCAATAGAGAAAAATAAACAATCCTTTTTTGCAGATTGATTGAAAGCAAATGCAATAAAACTCCCTCAAAATTTAAGTTAATAAACGGATTGTTTTGAATTTTAAAAATTAAGCCGGGCGCTGGTGGCTCACGCCTGTAATCCTAGCTACTCAGGAGGCTGAGATCTGAGGATCGCGGTTCAAAGCCAGCCCGGGCAGGAGAGACCGTGAGACTCCTATCTCCAATAAGCCACCAGAAAACCAGAAGTGGCGCTGTAGATCAAGTGGTAGAGCACTCGCCTTGAACTGAAGAGCTGAGGGACAGCTCCCAGGCCCGGAGTTCAAGCCCCACGACCGACAAAAAAAACAAAATTAATTTAAGATCATTGTCAAGGAAAAGTGAAAGCCTGGTAAAAAGAATGAAATTCCTAAGGAAATTTATACAAACATATTTCTTGGATGGCTATAAGGGAAAGTCTCTTCTAAATGATACCGTCTTAACTATATGGCAGTTTACAAGCAACCTAAGCCTTTCTTTAGAATTAATGATATGTTGTACACTAATAATGTTGTTGAATTATCTGTCCCTCTGTCTCAATGGCACAGAGATGTGTTGCTATGGACGATTATGATTACAGAGCCACAAAGTTTAGCACGGCATCAGTCACCAGGGTTCCCACCCATAGTGTCATCCACAGAAACCATCTGGTACTCCTTCTGCATAATTAGCAAAATATTGACTTAGCACTTAACACTCTAGGGAGGATTAAACCAATTTTTAAGCAAGAAAAATTTTGCCCAACCAAAAGAGAATTGTAGCATATCAAAACTGTCTTGCAAGGAGATCTTCGATGTATAAGACTTGCCTGTTTTTTGTTTTTTTTCTTTTCTTTTTGTATTGAAGTACCTGAACTCAGTGGCTAGTTTGTTCCATGAATAAATGCTAGCAGAGCAGATGTTACCCCTTGCATCCATTGAATTCTTATTCCCAATTTGGTTGTCTGCAGTGGTGAATCAGAGCAAGGTGACTCAGTCAAACTAACAAAAGTGTTTACTCTGAAATAAGACTATGAAGCTACTAAAACTTAAAAGCACAAGAGCTAGCTAGGTTGCAAAATAACATTTAGTAGAGGACCAGTGCATCATAATTTTACTAATTGCTTTTCTTAAAGCAGATGAGCTCCCCACATTAAAAACAAAAGGGAGGCGATTACTGTTTTGAACTATGCTTCTGAAAGGCTATCTGAGTGCTACAGTTGTCAGAATTCACTCAGGATGAAAGCAAGCATGACAAAACATAACCCAGCAAAGCACTGCACTACAAATTGTACATATGTTCTTTTTTGTTCCAACTACTGTGAACCAAATGCTAGGCTAAGGACAATGAAGCCAACCAAAATTTAGTGACAAAGTACTGTCTTATAAATGATGTATACCAGAAAAACACAATAGCATTATATGACAGAAGAATACTAACGTTGTAAGTTCCACATTGTATACCAAGGCACCATTATAACAGTCCCACTTACAATAGAGAACTCATAGAAGCATGGTAGGATATTTTAGCTTAGCAATAAAAGCACAGCAATACACATATGGTGATCAGTGAATGAACTAGAAATATATTAGTTCAGTGTTTCATGTTACATCACATTACAATTCTTTCTATGACAATATATTTGCAAGGCTGGATTTTTTAGTGATTACTGTGATTTTTTTAAAAAATCAACTATGCAGAAGTGGTGCTGTGGCTCAAATAGTAGAGCACTCACCTTGAGCTGAATTGCTCAGGGACAGCACCCAAGCCCAGAGTTCAAGCCCCACGACCGACAAAAAAATTAAAAATTAAAAAAATCAACTATGCCAACATGATTATGGAACATTAATGAGGAAACAAAGATGGCAAACCATAGTGTTTGAACAGTATGGCAGAAGCAAATATATCTCTATACTAGTAGTGATTAAAGAATGAAATCAAACTGAAAGTTTTGTTTATAATTTATCTGTATTATTTTTTAAAGAGACACAAGGTTATTAGTAAATAAATATATGTTTTTCAGTCTAATCACACAAGAAAGTAACTATTAGGTATTACTTCTGGATCAGAGTCATTGTCAGAAAATTATTGACACTGTAAGAAATAAAGAACCAAGTAAAGTTGACAAATTCAGAGCATACTGACTCATAAATATACAAGGCTAAAGTAAATAAAAACATACATACAGGAAAAGAATAAGAGTAACTGAAAATATACCTTTCCAACCTGTGTTTGAATAATCTGGGCCTATACAATCAGGATAACTTTGGAGTTATATGAACAAAATCAGTAACCTCCATGTCAGTACCAATTAAGTCAGGACCTAAAAATGCACATGAAGTGATGAAACAATCAGAGAAAAGTACATTTAAAAACAGTCTATATCCCAAAAGAGATATTCATTAGAAATACCATGTTGTTAGGGTAGAATGCAAATAGGCATTTGTGTAACTTTACACTCAGAGTGCCCTAACATAATCTGGTGGTATGTTAGATCCAGACCTAAAGCAGGAAAATGTACATGAGCTATAAGAGAAACTGATCATTAAAAAGAAAATGTTTAACTATGGAAAGGATTAGTACTGTAAAATAAAAAGGATCACAAACATGAGGCATCTTACAAATTATCATCTAAAGGCAGGGAAAGATAGAATATAGATGAGGTCAAGCAATGCCCCAAATTGCTTCCAACAGGAACACCACTAGAACATTACAACAAAACACAATGTCGGTTGACATGAAGGAATAATTCTGCCCCCACAAGTGAAAAACAACAAGACTCAAATCTGAGAGTTTCACATTCTTATAGGTACCCGTGGCTCATGCTTGTAATCCTAGCTACTCAGGAGGCTGAGATCTGAGGACCACAGTTCAAAGCCAGCCTGGGCAGGAAAGTCTGGGAGACTCTTATCTCTAATAAACTACTTAGAAAAAGCCACAAGTGGAGCTGTGGCTCAAGTGATAAAGTTCTAGCCTTGAGCACAAAGAAGCTCGAGGACAATATCCAGGCCCTGAGTTCAAGCCCGAGGATCAGCGCAAAAATTTTTTTTAAAAAAGCTAAATTTCATCTAAATGTATGGCTTCAAACTATCAATAAAACATATTTAAATACCAGGAAATACAATATTGTTATGCTCTGTGTTGTTTAAATGAATTAGCAACAGAATGGTTACCTGCAGCACCTATGCAAAGTTGTTTTACTAAAACTCAGTCAAACCAAAGGAAAACTTTGGTAAAAGCAGAATGATGTTGGTACATCATTGTACTGGCTCTTTCATTCTTTGCTATTAATTAAATCCACAGAAATACCCATAATCTTACTCCTTTTCAAGTTCCTCATATTTATGATAGATAGTATATAATATTTATTGCATCACAGTTGTTAGAATAGGATATAATGATAGAATATTTTCATAAAATTCTACATTCAATCTATTGTTATAACCATGAAAAATAGTACTTTTACTTTTTTCTTTTCCAAGTGATTGATTCTTTAAAAGATTTTTGTAAGGGTGATGCACAGAGGGGTTACAGTTAGTGAGGTAATGAGTGCATTTCTTTTTGAACAGTGTTATCCCCCCTCATTTTCTCCCACTTCTTCCCCAAGTTGTAAAGTTCATTTCCAACAGTGTCTAGTGAGTATCGCTGTTGCATTGGTTTACCCTTTCTCCTACCATTTCTGTGATTCCCCTTTCCTTCCTCAAATCAGATGAGCTTGTATATAAGACAAAGGGTACAGAAATCAAAAACAAGGACAAAAGGGACTAAAACAAAGGAAAAAGAAATAATTGCAAACAGTACACTAAAAGAGCTCTTGTTTCCATTTCTTGGAGTTCATTTAGATAAGCAACATTTTATATGGTCATATGCATGTAGCTATTGAGCTACTGTGCTCCTCTAAGTATGTCCTAGACATATTCAATTGTTACAAATGAGGGAAACCCTGCAGCCTATATTTCTTTGGGTATGGATTACTTTACTTACTATAATTTTTCCAAGTCTTTCCATTTCCTTATGAATGGGGTAATGTCATTCTCACTGTTGTTTTCACACAAGCTTTAGGAAGATCCACACATGTTGATGGTGGAGTTTCAATTCTTTTTAAACACCTATATATTAATAGCCATTTATGGCATACCTGAACTAATATTGGTTAAACTCATGACCACATCAGATACCTAGGCATCAAAGAAGATTGAGGGAAATAATTGCCATTTTGACTGAATTATTTAACATAACACATTAAAATTATTCCTGGTGACTGAAAATGTAGCTGTAATGAAGCACTTGCCTATAATATCCCAGACCCTGAGTTTAAAAATAATAATAATTGTGATTAACCAACTTGTTGTGAGATCTGAAACTGAAAACTAATCTGTAGTTTAGTTATCTGATTTTCAAATAGAATACTGTTACTATTTGTCATTTCTAAAATTATTCTCAAATCTATTAACTCTTTTCTATTCTCTCTCACTAAACCTAGCCCTTACTTGCTTCTCAGTTTTAAACAACCTAATCATTATCTCTAACTTCAGGTTTTTGTCTCTTGTCATTTATCACTTCATCTATTTGTCACATTAAGAACCACATCTTCCAATTATCTTTCTTATGCTCAAAATTTGTGTTAGCTACATTTCATCCCTCATCAAAAACCTTGAAATATTTACTATCCCATTAAAGATCTTCTTAAGTCCGTCTAATTTCCACAATTTATTTTTCAGTGTCATCATCCTGAACACAGCTAATCATTTAGACAAACAAGACCATTCTCTGCTTCTTCAAAATAAATCTTGTTTTTCTACCTTAATATTCTTTCTTCAAAATAATTAGAATGCCATTCTGTCCCATCTCTACCTGTGTATTCAAATGCTACTTTTTCCTGAAGTCCTTTTGAAAATTAAGTCTTACAAATGCAGTATACCTCATTCCTTGGTGAAATGATAGCATGGCTTTCTACTTTTTTAAACATACAAATTTTGCTATACATCTAAAATCTGTCTAGGCTTTATATATTCATCAAGGACAGAAGATTTAACTTGTTTATTTTAATATCTCCAATAAGACCTAGAAGACTGCTCTGAATATCAGGAACTCAGGAATATGTTTATTGAATTTAAATATGGAAACCCGTTGTGTAAACAAAACTTCTTCTGGAATATTATAGCTAAGAAATTAATAAGGATACATTTCAATGATAATTAGAAATGTTTCCTATGCTGTGTGTTATATCCTATATCTTGTTTACTTGATCATTTGCAACTTTTTTTTCAAAAACCCAAACAAGTTACACTTGTATCCTTTATTTTCAAATACTAATTTCTTCAATAATCATGTTTCTTGCCAAAACAAACATACCTGCCTTTCCAAGAACCTCCACATCTTCTTAATTCAAGAAGATATGGAATAACACAATTCCAGAATTATGTTATTATTTCTCAAAAGCTAGAAAGAAAATTCTTTATCCATGTTATATTTTATTTACATCTATTTGATTCCCCCTTTGTATTGAGACCACTAACAGAATTATTGTTGTACCTTTTCATGAAGGTAAAGTGTTTCAGACCTACTAGTACTTTCCCTAACACTTTACTTCCCCAAAAAAGAAAAAACACTATTGATCTTTCCCACGTGTCAGATCATGAAAAAAAGAATGAGGATCTAAGAAAATAAATAACAAATTAACTTTCATTTCAGCAGCAAGTATAAAAAAACTTTCAACTTATTTATATCTTTGTCTTCCAAGTTCTATTCAAAAGACAACATTTAAAGAAAATTTCATTTCCAAACTCCATGATGTGATACTAAGTTTAAATGGTACTAATTTATCTGTATGTGCATCCTTTTCTGTATGAAGGATGCTCAAATATAAGACCCAGACATTTTTAAATTGACAAGAATAGAGACATAAAATGCAGAAAAGGTATTAAAATCACAGAATAAGTTTGATTGTGGCAGTAAGAACTGGAAAGGTTCTTAAGTCTATCAAGTTTTCAAATTGTTCCCCTAAGGTACTCTGGTCCCCATCAATGTGGATAAATGTAGCAAAGGGGAATTTGGGGGGGGTTATTTAATAGACAAAATGCTTCATTTTATTTTAATTTATATTTGGCAGAAGTAGAGTTTTAGAGCCTTGCTCTACCAGAAAGCCATCATATAACTCTGCTTCTTGATTATATTTGAGATTGGGTCTCGCTCTCTGTTCAGGTGTGTTCCTGGACAGAGATTCATCTATTTAATCATTGGTAGGATGATAGGTTCCATCACTGTGTCCAGCTTCCCTCCACTGAAATAGAATCTCTTGGACTTTTATGCCCACTGCTGACCTGGAATCCTAATTCTTCTTATCTCAGCCTTCCATGTACTTTAGAATGGCATACTCCCAGCTTTGGATAGAACTGGGTCTCACAAACTTTTCTGTCCAGACTAGTCCCAAATTATGATCATCCCATTCTCAGTATCTTAAGGAACTTCACTTTTAGGCTTGAGCCACTAGCATCTAGTTTATGTAACAGATAAAATACTTTTAAATAGATTTGGAGACCTGAGGACAGTGGATGTGAATCCAAAGAAGCTCCACTGGCCAACAGGACTTTTCACTTAGGGCGGTAACTAGACTGTAGATATCACCTGACTGTTATAAGCATACTGTCTAGCATCTCAGTTACTTTAAAGAGTTCCTAGAGAACTAAGGTTGGGGGAAAAAAGTCTGCATAGGCAATTAGTCCAACACAATGGGTCACTGCCCTATTTTAGAATGCTAGAAAATTAACATTTCCAAATTAAATGTTTATCCACAATGCTTTCTGGAAATACCTATCTGTATGGATCCAACTCATTTTATAATATTCACTGCTGTCTTTACTTTTTCTTGTTGTTTATTGTCTTGTACCATAAGCTGGATCCTGCTCTGAGAAAAAGTTTCTAAAATTTCTACTCAGGTTGAAATTAAATCAATCTAATGCTCTTTTCCAATTTATTTTCTTATTTTATACCTGCTCAGTAATCCTGGAATGGAAAGAGAAGGGCAGAAGATAGAGGAATCTCGCATGTGTCAATATTGTATTATGGTCCCAACTATCTGTTCCTGTCTTTATCATGTGAATTAAAGTGCCTCTCAGTAAATAGAATATGTTTCCCTGTCCCATTGCCAGGCTTGGATGCATGATCTGGCCAATAGAATATGAGAAGATGTAACATGTGCCAAATCCTTAGAGAAACCTTAAATGCACCTATCAGGTTTGATTCAACCTTTTTTATTCTTAGACTCTGTTGTGAGAACAACTAGCCCAAATAGGGGATTTCATTCTTCATATATCATAGATTAAAAGGACATTGGGTAAACAAAGCCAAGTAGGGCTATAATAATCCTGCAGATCCATGACTGAGAAATAAATATTAATTCTGTGAAGTTATTGGAATTTTGAGATTCTTTGTCACTGAAGCAAAGCTGACAAATAGAGTAATAGAGAAATGTTATTATGTTGCATAACAACCTCAAACTCTCAGTGATTCACAACAATCAATAGTTATTTCTAAGTTTATGTTACAAATTAGTGGATGCAAGTCAGCTTCTGTGCCTGCTCAAGGCTGAATCATATTCAGGTCTGTTCTGTTATCTTTTCATTCTGAAATCCAGGTTAAGGGCACTTGCATGTATGAAACATGCCCCTCTCTTGATAAGGGGTATAGAAGTAAGAGGACTGAAGTGCCTCTAAAAATTTCGGCTTGGAAATTAAAGGACCAAGATCCAAAGTCAACGAAGAAGATGAAATATGAAGGAAGAAGAAATAAATGATCATTATTCAAAATACAATATACTATATTTATGTTCCAGACATTGTAAGTAAATGTGCTCAACTTTTATCTCATTTACACCTCATGCCAACCCTGTAAGGAAGGCATTATCCCTATATTTTATAAAAAACTGAAGCTCACAGCTGGGCATTGGTGGCTCACACCTATAATCACACCTAGAATCACAGTTCAAAACCAGACCAGACAAGAAAGACTGAGACTCTTCTCTCTACCAAAAAGCCAGAAGTGGACCTGTGGCTTTGAGTTATAGAGCACTAGCACAAAAGCTCAAGGACAGTGACTATGCCCTGAGTTCATGCCACAGAACTGGCACCAAAAAAAAAAAAAGGTGAAACTTGGAGAAGTAACATTTGTCCAAAATTTTGCAATACAAGGGTGAAGGGAGAGCTAGATTCCCACTCCAGAACATCTAACTCTAGAGCATTTGCTCTTATTTCCACTCACATACTGTTTTTCTTGTCAAGTTATAAGCACTAACTTATCAGATGGCATTTGTCTTTGTATATAAAACAAGTATATGACTGTAAAAAGACTTTAGTTAAAAAGTAACCTTTCTAAGTGAAACAGGAAATTGTAAAGGTAATGAAAAAGAAGAAAAGAGATATGAAAATAGACTATGGAAAGACAGGACAACAATGAGAAGATATGTGGATAAGCACTCAAGAAACTAGAAAAGAGAAATTGACAGCTTGCTTCTGATGACTCACACTTGCAATCCTAACTACTCAGGAGGCTAAGATCAGAGGATCACAATTCAAAGCCAGCCTGAGGAAGGAAAGTCTATAAGGCATATCCAATTAACCACCAGAAAGCCATTAATGGAGCTATGGCTCAAGTGGCAAAGTGCTAGTCTTGAGCAAAAATACTCAAGCAGAGTGCCCAGGCCCCAAGTTCAAGCCCTAGGACAAGCACAAAGGAAAAAAAATAGAGAGAGGTAGAGAAATGAATTGTTAACACTTCTTGGGCAAGAGTACTTATAAAAATAGCTTGCCTCAAGGGAAAACTTTTTAGACTGATTTCATAGGCCATAAGAAAGTACTAGGGTGTTTCCCTCTGCTTTAAAAGTGCACACCCAGTTTTTTTTTTGAAGTTGCCTGAATACTACCATGTATGCACTATAATGCCTGTCTTGAGACTGGAAGTCTATTAGCTTATGCCACAAGTGCTTTTGAAATTGTAAAAACCAGACCATCTCTGCTGCACCTGGATAGGTTTCTCAACATTTTTCATGAGTCACATCTCTGAGGCTCAGACCATGATCTGCAATGCTTGCCAATTTCTACAACTTTAATTCTATTTAAAATATTAACATACCATAGTAGCAATGTAATTTCTAAGTTATTGTTGATTTGCAATTCAATATTTTAAAACATAAAATACATAACTATGACAGCAAAAAAAATCTTTCTGGGGGGGAGAATGTAGTCGTGGAGATGGGAGGGTAGGGATGGTAAGGGAAAAACAAAGGAGGAGGCAACAATGTTTGATAAGAAATGTACTTATTACCTTGCTCATGTAATTGTAACCCTTCTGTACTATATGGTATTTTCATAATAAAAAACTAGTAATAAAAAAATCTTTCTGTCAGGTAAGCAATAACTGCAGCTGTAGATGCTCCATAGGACATGAATAGCCAGACTGACATTTGAGAAAAGGCAAACTTCTAAGAAGTATGGCACATTATTATTAAGTCTTACACAAGTATTTCATGCAAGTCTGCTTGAGTACATTAATGACTCTGTTACTCTAGCATATAACAAGGTTGGGGGGGGAGAAAAGGCAAATATTTAATCAGGTAGAAGAAGAAAACTGCAGTAATCAATCCTATAACTTGAGCCTAATTATTCTCATGAACCTCTACTTGTTTGTCCCCAAACAGCTAAATAATGCCACTATCTAACTAATACTCATAATCTCCAGTAATATTGACTAAATTATGTTTAAGTAATATGACCCTGGAGGTTTTCTTGAAATTAAGAATGTCAAATAAACCACATGGTAGATTAAAGCATCATGGCATCAACTGGTGCATATATGATATACCTTAGAAACATTACCTTGTTCGTTCTCAGGCACCCATATCCAAGTTGATGACTCTTGAACCAAGAGACCACTGTGGTCCCTTTGACAGAGAACCCAAAGAAGAGAAAAATTGTACTTATATATGTCATTGTGCCTATCAAGATACAAACCATTAAAGTAAATCTGTATCATATGTTAGTATTATTTATATATATATAGGTATAAAAATACATAGATAAACTCATTAAACAAATTAGCCAAAATGTGGCATGAAATATCATTTATAATATTCAATATTTGTGATTATACAATCAGGGACTAATTGAAGTCTGGCAGAAAAGTTACAGTTTTTTTGTTTTGTTTTTAATGCCAGTACCAAGGCTTGAATTTGAGGCCTCATACTTTTGTTTAGCTTTCTGATTCAAGTGATACTCTACTACTTGAACCACAGCTCCACACCTCCACTTCTAACTTCTTTTGCCAATTAATTGGTGATAAGAGTCTCTTGGATTTATTTCTCCAGGCTGGCTTAGAACTGAGATTCTCATCCTCCTAAGTAGCTAGGATTTACAAGCAGGAGCCATCAGTGCCCAGCTAAGTTATAGTTTTCAAGTCGGAAAGATGGAGTCTAACCTCATCTCTAGTGATCTTGGGGAACTAAACTTCTCCAAATCTTTAAATCAGATAATTTGGAAAATATATATTTGTCAAGATTCTGAGAGATCATTAGGACCTAAATCTCACTGAACAAGGTTTAATACACAGTGGACACTAGATTTTAGAAACTATTTCACTTAAAAGAAATAAAAAACAAGTTGGGCACTAGTGGCTCACACCAGTAATCCTAGCTACTCAGGAGGCTGAGATCTGAGGATCACAGTTCAAAGCCAGTTCAGGCAAAAAAGTTTGTGAGACTCTTATTTCCAATTAACCATAAGAAAACCAGAAGTGGCACTCTGGCTCAAGTGGTAGAGCACTTGCCTTGAGCTTAAAAGCTGAAGGACAGCACCCAAGCCCAGAGTTCAAGCTCTATGACTGACAAAAAACAAAAAAACATTTATTTGGTGTCAGTACTGGCTCTCGAAATCAGAGTCAAGGCGCTCTCCCTTAGCTTTTTTGCTCACGTATGGCATTCTATCACATGCGCCTTCAGTTCTGACTTTTTGCTGCTTATTTGAAGTCAAAAGTCTTTGGGACTTGTTGTGCCTATGCTAGCTTTGAACCTTGATCCCCAGATCTCAGCCTCCTGAGTAGCTAAGACTACAGGCATGAGCCAAAGGCATCTGGATCATTTATAATTTTTTACAGTGACAATTTAGAATGGTTACTAAACATGGTGCTATAGTTTGAAGATTAAATGATCCTCAAAGGCCCACTTGTGAAGTTTGATCTAGGTGGCACTACTGGGAAGTACTGTGGAAGTACTTTAGGAGGAAGAGCCTAGTGGGAAGTCCTTATAGGCCACCAGGGGCAAGCTCTGAAACCTCTTTCTCTTTTCCTTCCAAGTTTAAAGAAGTGAGTGTTTGTTCTCTACATCGTGGTCCTGCTAAAATATTTTACAGGCCTGAAGCAATGAAATCAATGAATAGTAAACTGGAACTCTCAAAATTAGAAACAAAAGTAAATCTTTTCTCTTTATATGTCAATAATATCAGGTATTTCATTAAGCTGACAGAAAGCTGGCTAACAACGATGAAATGAAAGCAATTTTTTTCTCATCTTCTCCCGTTGAAAACAGCCAAAAAAAATGAAAATGGGAGACAAAGAGAAACTTATATAGCAATAAAATCCCTACAAGCTCTACGTGTAAAATGAAGATCTCCAAAAAGCATTTGAACCAGAATAAGGGAGAATATTATGTTCTGATTGACCTTCTCAAACTTCAAACAAGGATAAATTTCTCTAAAAGTAAATACACAGTCTAAAAAGATACTAAATAATTCCATAATTAAACTAATATGATTTAGGAGATTAGAAACAACAGAACTAACAGGGAAGAGTCCTGTGAAGAAATGTCCACGTTCCACATAAAGGAACTGCACATAGAGCTCAATAAGGAAGAAACAGGCAGAGACCATCTTGTTCATAATCAAAACACTTAAAACATTGCCTGAGATGAGAAAAGTCATCTGGGATATACAGATCACATTAATAGTCTGACTTAAGGAGCTTCTTTGTAAGCCACACCAACTTATAATGCCCAAAAGTAAGATGAAACATATGATTAACAGAGTATAAAGGTGGAGGAATAATGAGGCTTTGAAAGACCATGAAAGCTGCTAACAACAATGAAAAATAAAAAATGCTTTAAGTACACTGTCCCAACTCTCTCTACACTATTCCTAATACTATTTCATTGTCTAATATAAAATAAAGTCCCAATTTCATTTGAAGTAATAAAATTATGAGCACTGGGCTTATACTGGATATAGTATACAGTCAAACACACACATATCAAACATAATGCAAATGGAATACTATATAAAGATAAAAGATGGGAATATATTCTAATTCAATCTGAATTTATTGTATTCTACTATGTACCAGACATTGTCAGTTATGTCACAATTAATTTAACTTTATTTGATATGCATATCAATTTTGTGGAATAAGTATTAAATTCCTGTTGTTAAAATAACAAAATTTGAGATTTGGAGTTATACAACTTTAAATGTAGGAATCTGGATATAAATCCAGATCTTCGTTATAAAAGCCAATGCTTCTACAGGAAAGATTAGGGTAACACGATAACTCAATGAATCTTCCTTTTAAATATAAATTTCACTAGTGTTTATACTTCATTTATCTATTCTCAATGTTGATTGTCTCAAACTAAAGAGTAGCATTTTTTTTACTTTACTAATATGAATTCACTCATTATTTTCTACATTTCCTCTGATCCTACTGCTTTCTTGAGATGCAGTAGCAGGACCTGGTTTTTCAACTTGGCTACTACATTATTTTGCTTGAGCACAAGATTCTATTATATTTTGCTTTCTAATATTTTTCTCCATGACATCCAGTATTTTTTTTGATTAGAGGGTCATATACACACAGAAATCTCTCATTGTATCCCCTCTGGCAATAAGAAAAGCTTAAGCTTTGTTGCCTTTGTCTTTAGTAGGAAGGAAAATTATCCAGAAAAAATCTCTTGTCTAAATTATGTATATCACAGCATTATTCACCATAGCTAAGATATGGAACCAACCCAGATGCCCCTCAGTAGATGATGAATGGAACAAGAAAATGTGATACACACACACACACACACACAAAATGGAATTCTGTGCCTCCATCAGAAAGAATGACATCACTCCATTTGTTAGGAAATGGAAAGACTTGGAAAAAATTATATTAAGTGAAGTAAGCCAGACCCAAAGAAACATAGGTCCCATGGGCTCCCTTATCTGCAATAACTAGTATATGTATAGGACAAGCAGAAAAGGTCAAAAGCTATGTACATATGACCATATAACCTGATACTAAGTGAAATGAACCCCAAGATAGGGACACAAGAGATTTTATCTTTCTTGTTGTTCTTTTTAATGTAGTTATAATGTACTATGTGATTTTTTTGTTTCTTTGTATGTATGTTCTTCCCCCATGGTATAACCCCTGTTGTTACTCTATTTGATTCCAGTACCCTGCATCTTGTATATACATTTTTCTAATTTGAGGAGGAAAAGGGAAATAACAAAATGTTGAAATAAGGATACAAGATGACACATTGTAACAATGATATGTACAAGACACTATGTTGAAAATGGGGTGTGGGGGAGGGGGAGAGTTGGGGAGGTAGGGAGGAAAGGGATGGGAGGGGAAAAACAAAGGAGGAGGAAACAATGCTCAATAGGAAATGGACTCATTACCTTGCTCATGTAACTGTAACCTCTCTGTACAGTATCTTTACAATAAAAATATATATTTATATAATTTTAATTATATATAATTTTAATATATAGTTTTTAAAAAGTAAAGGTTTTAATTGCATAAATAGCTCACCATGAGTTCATACTTTAATGTGATATACGTAAGTACTTGCTGCTATTTTAGAATTTTCTTTGAGATGTAGTAGGCCTCTGCCTGAAGCAAGAGTTTTAATAGCAATAATAAAAATACTTAATAGTACTTAAAATAAATCTCTTGTCTACAGTAGAAATTATTCCCATTTTCCTTTCTATTTACTTAACTTTGAAATCTTTGTCACTTTAAACATTCTTTTTTAAAGAATTTATACATGTTAGTGGTTTTATATATATATATCAACTGTCCAAAATAAAGGGTTTCATTGCAACATTAAACCATTTATTATTAACATTTTATTACCTGAAAAAGTTTAGACTAGGCTTCTTCTTTTGTTACTTTTTTGAGATTTTTAATTATTTTAATTTTATTATAAGGTGATATACAGAAAGGTTACAGTTACATAAGTAAGGTAGTGAGTACATTCTTGTCGAACTTATCACCCCTACCCTCATTTTTTCCCACTTTCTCTCCCCCATCCCCATCCCAAGTTGTACAGATCATTTCCAACATTTTTAGACTAGGCTTCTTACTCCAACAAAAAGGAGATTTTTTTTTCAATATATTGTACCTCCGCTTCAAAAAAATTTTCAAGTGACTAGTCCTAAAACAAATTTCCAAAGAGCCCTCTGTTACCATTAATCAATTCTGAAAAGGATCTACTTATTCTTATTCTTTTGTTTGATTATACATTATAAAACCAAGATCTGAAACAAATATAACTAGTTCATAAACATGGGACTTTAAACTTATCTACACTGGGCTCTAGATTAAATGTCACAAAATCATAAAAATTTGCTCAGTTCTGTAACAAATGTCCAATTCTGGCAACTAATGAATAATTGTCCACAATATTATTAGCTTGCTTAATTATAAAGAATATCTTGGGTTTATACAATCTTCTGAACCAGTTTCAATTACTGAAATCTACTTAGAACATGCTTACTATGTCATGATTCAAAATCTTTTAAAATACCATATACCAGGGGGAAAAAAATCCGCTTTATAAAAACAAATCTAGGCTCTCTCTCTCTGCTTCCTGACCCATACAGTGAGAAACTTTCTTCTACCATGTGTTCTCTACCACGATATGATTCCTCATAACCCAGAAACAGTAGAGTCAAATGACCCCAGACTCAAACCTCAGAATGTATACACCAGAGTAAATCTTTCTTCCTTTACGTTTATGTTTTCATACATTTTGTCACAGTGATGAGAAGGTGATTAATGCAAATCACCAAGGAGGCATGTCTGGTTTCCTGAGCACACCGCCAGCCCTCATGTCTTCTAAGCTAACAAAATATGTCAGAATCAAATAAATCTTTTGATGATTTCTTAATAAAAGAAAGGATTCTGTTCCTCAATAACTTTAGAGAAAGTAAAACTAAACACTAGAATTTGTGATATAGCTCCATATCAGAGTGCTTTCCTACCATGATGAAGGGTCAAACTGCAGCACTGAAAAACAAAAAATTAAAAATAAAAAATAACTAGACGTAGAAAAAGCACAAATAATATGCACTCTCAAAATCAACTTCTGTTGTCTAATGCAATGGCAATTTTGAAACATCCCAAGTATCTTTTTTTCTGGGTTTGTTTTTTGTTTTGTTTTGGGTTTTTTTGTGTTGTTGTTGTTTTTTGTTTTTTTTGTTTTGGTCTGTTGGTTGTGCAGCTTTAACCTGTCAGCCTGGGCACTGTCCCTCAGCTCTTCAGCTCAAGGCTAGCACTCTACCACTTGAGCCACAGTGCCATTTCCGGTTTTCTGTTGTTTTATTGGAGATCAGAGTCTCAGGGACTTTCTGCTTGGGTTGGCTTTGAACCGTGATCCTCAGACCTCAGCCTCCTGAGTAGCTAGGATTACAGACGTGATCCTAGTATTACACCTGGCTCCAAATATCTTTTGAAACACGATATGGCATGTTTTCAAGTGCTATACATGCCAAGCTGAATTGTGGATTACAAAGATCTTAAATTTACAAAGTGTAATCATCCTTCACAGGTGAGATGTTCTGTTTATTCCATGGAGGAACATCTCAATTTAAATTAAACTTCTAAGTGTTTTGGTGATTGCTGAAATAAGTATACAACAAGGGAAGAGAAGAGAACATCTCATCATATTCAGCATAATACAAGTATAATATGAATTTCTGATAGAAATATTTTCAAGAAAATGAAATCAGTGAATTAAAATTTCATTTAATACAGTGATTGATGCCCTGTATCATCAAAAAATACTTAGGCACAAAATTACAGATTGGCATCTATTTAAAACATAATACTTAGCATACTGATTATATTCATTCTGCAAAAAAAATCAGAAAAATGTTCAAAATAAATCAAAAGTATATAATATCAGTGACTCGCGATAAAAACATAATATTTAAAGCTAAATGAATCGATCTTTAATATTTTGGCATAACTTAGTCTGTGAAATTGAGTAAGATAATATATGACTATGGTGACTGAAAAACTCCTAAACATTAGGTAAGATATGAAACTAACAGGAAGTTCAATGGAAATGGATAAATTTAAAGAAAAAGAACTCTTGTATGTTGAGATATTAAATTAAAGGCATCCTCTAAGATTTGAATTCTGAAGAAGTCAAAAAAAATTTTAAAAACACTCGAAAAAGGGCACTGCCAGCTCATGCCTATACTCAGGGAGCTGAGATCTGAGGATCACGGTTCAAAGCCAGCCTGGGCAAGAAAGTACATGAGACTCTCATCTCCAATTAACCACCAAATCCAGAAACTGGAGCTGTGACTCAAGTGGTACAGTGCTAGCCTTCAGAACAAAAGTTCAGGGATAGTGCCCAGGCCCTGAGTTCAAGCCCCAGTCCAGCACACATGCACACACACACACATGCACACACACATGCAAACACACACAAAATATTCTTGAAAGTAACCTATTAGGTTCTTCTTGTCACTCCTTTCCACAGCAGCATCAAATAACTGCCACATCAATCACCCTAAACTAAATGTGTTTAAAGCGAACAAAATTTTAATAACAGTGGAATACCCTCATTGAAATCATGAGTCAACTTTCAGTATAGGAGTAATGTCTCTAACATTTTATTTTGTTGTAGTAGGGTGAAAGATCAGACTAAAGAGAATAAGAAACACTATTACAAGTGCCCACACACTATATTATTAGGCCATTTGTTAACAATAATTTTGTTTAAATATCACCTTAAAAATAGTCTTCCTAGGATCAATTTTATTTATATTAAGTAACATGCTAAGAAAAGATCACCATACACTAACAAAACAGAGTTCCAAAGAATTATCAGGTGTTTTTTGTTTGTTTTTTTTTTTAACTTTCTTGTCTTATCCAACTGAAAATAGCATAACCATCTGTGGATCAGAAATACCTACAGGTTCAAGGAAACAAATAATTAAGACATCACAATTCATCAATTCATGACCAATGATTTGCCTTTTATAGCAATAATGTATCTTCCATGTCAGATTTTTATCACATTATTCGACAGACACAGTTAATAGAACAACACAGCTGAAAGCAGTAAATCCAACAAAATACAGTCTTGTTCACTTTTTCATAGATAATATGAAAAGACATATCACTTAATATCAGTTAGTGATACAGAAATATTCATAAGGAGAATCCTGAAAATTTTCAGTTGATGTTGTTAGGCTTGTATATTATAGAACTATAAAAATTTAAAAGCCAAGAATATTAGAATCTAAATGAATGTTGCTGATGTCACTAATTCTTTTAAATGTTTTTAAAGACCTAGTTCTATGGGATCATTTTCTTCCAGCCAAACTGGAGTCATGCTCTTTTAGAATTGGGACTATAGATACAATAAATTTAAAATAAATGACTCCCAAGGTCCCTCCAACAGAGCAGTTAAGTCCCCAACACACAAGTGGATTTAGTTTCTAAAAGTTCTTAAAATTTGAAATAAACATTCCTATATTATTATACCAGTTCATTCATAACACTATGATTAGATTATAATGATCTAATTTCTGTCAAAAAATATGAGCCAGGTTTGATAGTACACACCTAAAACTCCTGCCCTCAAGAGACAAGAGGATCGTGAGTTCAAGGCCAGCCTGGGCTACAGAATGAGGCCCTGACAAAAGACAGACAAAGAAAGGTAGAGAAAAAGAGAGAGAGGCAAAGGGAGGAAGAACCTTAATAAACTATCTTCCTGACCTTCTCATCACTCCCACCCTAAAATAAAGGAAGAAAACACTGATGTCGGCAGTAGTAATTGCAAGAGCATATCTTAAGATAATAGCAATACCTCACCCTTCAAACCTTCAATTGGAGCTTTGACAGCATTTCCTTTTGTTCTAGAAGTAGAATCTTCATCAGCAATGCTATAGACATAACCCTAATATAATAACCATGTGATTGCCAAATCTAAATATTGACTAGGGAATATCTCTAAACTAAGCCACAAGCAGAGATATGCTTGTTTTCATAATACAGTGATTGCATAAGAACAAAATTTGGCTTATTCCTTGAAGGGCATTAGTACATTAGTAATTTTGGCTTTTTATTTTTTTTAGTTTCAAGACAGTAATATTGACATAACAACTCTGAGACCTTTCTAAGATTTGATATTTGGCAAAGCAGTTTGCAAGTTGGTGAAAATGTCTACCAGATGGTGATAACTTCAAATTTATCTGCAAAATCAATATAACTGAAAGAGTAATCTCCAGTAAATCTAGTACAGACATAGTATACAATAAGGAAAGGTATTATTTATACCATTTGTTAAAAATTAAATAAGCAAGATTCCTTATTCTTCTACTTCTGTTATTGGAGCATGATTTTTATGCTTTAAAATTTTTATCCAAAATGGTAAATAATTTTAGTTTTCCAAAAAGTAACGATTAGGAATACCTAAAATCCATACATTGGTTATCATGTCTTTCTAGATGTAACATTGACCAGCCTCTCAACTAGGAAATGATTTGCTTTACCAGACAGGAACCTGACATATAAGCATACAACCAAGCAATATTTCTCTCTGAAAAAGGTACTAGGAGCCAGTCATCTGTTAATATCTTTTTTACTCAAAATATTTGGTTTGATAAGTTGTTTTTATTACTTTCTCTAGGACCTAATCTAAGCATATTTGTTTCTGCAACTTAAACTTGCAAGTGTTATTTTCCATCTTGCTGGCATACTGTTATTCTCCAGATCACTCTCACATGAGGAGACTATTATGGGTTGTGAAAGCATAACAGGTGGGTCATATCAAAGGTCACAATAGTTTTGTTCACAGGCCCAGACACAAGGTTTTCATTATCCTTAATAAAAACAGAAGCTAGCAATAAAAACATATCATCTCTCTCCATTCATATGCAATAACTTCACACTGTAGAGCATACCAGTTTCCAGATACTGCTACTGGCTACAGTAGCGTGGCTATTTTGTGATGTTAGTTGTAAAAACCACAATATAAATCACAACTTTTAAAGTATCTACAGCAATTATTTGAACTGTTAAACTGTTCATTCACACAAAAAATACAGAACAGAGCTGGGAATGTGGCTTAGCGGTAGAGTGGTAGAGCATGCCTGAGGCCCTGGGTTAAATTCCTCATTACCATATAAACAAAAAAAATTATTTTGACAGTTCTGGGGCTTGGGCACTATCCCAGGGCTTCTTTTTGCTCAAGCCTAGCAATCTACCACTTGAGCCACAGCACCACTTTCAGCTTTTTCTGTTTATGTGGTACTGAGGAATCAAACCCAGGGCTTCATGCATGCTAGGCAAGTACTCTATCCCTAAGCCACATTCCCAGTGCAATGAACCCCGCCCCCCAATGAATACTGAATAAACCTATTCTACAGGACTATAGCAAGATAAGAAAATTTGAACATTTAATCACTAATGTGATTATTATAATTACAATTATAAATAATAAAATAGAATATTAATTGGGAATCAGTTATGCAGCCAGCCCCACTTAAATTCAGTTAAGCTAAAACAAAAATATCATTCCATCTGAACATACTATAAATACATTTCTATGTGTACCCCCAATGCTCTACATCATTAGAACTTGAAAGTTTGCTCAACAAACAAATTTTATTTGGGATTGTATTTTCTAGAAAATAAGCCCACTCAGAAATCAGTAATTGGTAAATTTTAGCTAATATTTATATTACTCATTGTTCCCTAAGTTTACTTCTGAAAAAAAAATGTAGATATTTTATTTCCATTCACACACACACACACACACACACACACACACCATTAGAGCATTATTTAAAATCTAATTGGCTATAGATATTAGCTGAGCAACTACTAACATGCCAGGCAATTCACATTGTTAAGGAACTCCTTAAAATATACTTCTTCTTCATGAGCTAAATCTCCAAACTAACCTTGGGAGTGAATTTAAGTAATCAAAGTAAAATAAATATATATTTTTCTAGCAACACATTTACTGTACAGAACAATATATACTATCATATGCAGTAATGTAGGCCTTCTCATTTCCAAACCAGTAAAAATGTCAGCCGAATTTTTTCATCACATTATTTAGGATAAGTTAGGTAAATATTTTATACCCTTAAGTCTCATAACAAAATCTCCTCAATATTTTCTAATATAATAATAAAATATGATTATGATTAAGATAAAATAATTGTTCACAATTATTGTGAATTATTATTATCAAACAAGTGTTGGTGGCTCATACCTTTAATCTGATCTGCTCAGGACATTTGAGGATTGTGGTTCAAAGTTATCCCAGGCAGGAAAGTCCATGAGACTATTATCTCCAATAACCACTAAAAAAGTCAGAATTAGAGCCATAGCTCAAGTGGTAGAGCATCAGCTTTGAGTAAAAAAGCAGAGGAACAGCACCCAAGCCCCAGTACTGGCATTTACATACACACACACACACATACACACACACACATATACACACACACCACTCAAACTATAAGAAAGTCCTAAATATAAATGTTAAAACATAGAACTATTCAGAGAATGCATAGGATATCTTCATGGCCGTGGATTGGCAATGATTTCATAGACATAATATCAAAAGCCCAAGAAACAAAACAAATAAGAAACACATTAGACTTCTTTAAAATTTAAAACTTTTGTGTCTTGAAAGTGAAAGTGAAAAGAAAACCTATAGAGTATAGAAAATATGTGCAAAGATTATAATGCATATCTAATATCCACAAAACAGAACTCTTTCAACAATGAAAACACACACACCAAAAAAGTTTTTCAACTAATGAAACTTCACAAAGAAAATGTATAAATGTCCAACAAAAACGTGAAATGATGCTCAGTATCATTGTTCAGTAGGAAAATACAAGTCAACACCAAAATGAGATACCACTTAATATTCACTATGATAGATATTGAAACCCTCAAGCATTGCTGGTGAATAACCTAAAAACTATATCCACTATGGGAACTATCTTGACACTTTCTCAAAAAGTTAACTATTAAGTTAGCAGATGATCCTGCAATTCTGCTTCTTTGTATAATCAAAAATATCAAAAAAGGCTGTTCAAAAAGTTATACACAAATTCTCTATCCACACTATTCACAACAATCACGGAGAAACCCATTTCCATCCACTGATGACTCTAGCAACAAAACTGTGGTACAACTACACAATAGAATATTACTTATCCATAAAAATAAAATTCTGATACCTGCTGTAACATGCATGTGTCTAGAAAATATGTTAAGGAAAAATAACACACTAGAAACAAAGGCTGTAACTTTATTAAATTCCATTTATATGAAATGTCCAAAATATACTAAAAAAACAGATTATTTAATATAATGGGAAGAGGACAGGAGAAACTAAAAGACCTGTGGCTTCAAATGCATAATTTATCATTTTTATCATTTTTATACATAAGAAAAAAACTTTTCTTTTGGTCAGTTGTGGGGCTTGAACTCTGGGTCTGGGCGCTGGCCCTCAGCTCTTCAGCCAAAGACTCTGCTGTACCACTTGAGCCACAGCACCACTTCCAGTTTTTTCTGTTTATTTGGTGCTGAGGAATTGAACCCAGGGCCTCACGCATGTAAGGCAAGCACTCTACCACTGAGCCACCTTCCCAGCCCCAGAAAAGCTACTTTTTTGGGGGGTCAGGGGGTCCACTCGTGGGGCCTGAGCTCTGGGCCTGGGCGCTGTCCCTCAGCTCTTCAGCTCAAGGCTAGCGCTCTACCACTTGAGCTACAGCTCCACTTCTGGCTTTTTTCTTTTTGTTTATGTGGTGCTGAGGAATCAAACCCAGGGCCTCTGGCATGCAAGGCAAGCGCTCTACCACTGAGCCACCTTCCCAGCCCCCAGAAAAGCTACTTTTAATGGAAAGTTTTTACATCTTAGTAGGAAAAACTGGTTTAACATGGTAATCTGGAATTTATCTCTGAAAAAAAGTAATGTGTATCTGCTTTATAATATTTTTAACTCAAAAGAAGATCATGTTTAGAAAACATATACATCATTCTTGAAAATGAATTTAATATAACAAATAAAAACAACAATTTAAAACTGTCAGAACTTTGAAATGATCATTTCCTCTTGTGATATTGAGACTAATACCAAAAGAAATTAAAAGATATATGCTTATAAAGACAGAAACCAAATCAGTGGTTATCAAGGATGGAGTTTAAGTAACAATCCCAAAAGGGACATGGACAAAGTCTTTATGGTAATGAAAACATTCTGTATCTTGAATATGGCGGTAATTACATGGTACATACATTTTCAAGAATTTATAGACCTGTGTACCTTGAAAGGATGGACTTTATTATATGTAAATTGTACCTCCTCAAACCCTTAAAATAAAAAGACAATGGATGACCTAGAGCAAAATTAACAACAATGGATTTACATATGCAGGAAAAAGTGACTGACAAAATAATTCAAAGAAAAGAGGGGAAAATAAAAGTATATACATAACTATATACACAAAGTTAAAATTACTAAAGGAGGGTATACTTAGGGGATGAATCCAGAGGTGTAACTCTTCTAAACAAGTAAAGTAAGGTTCAAAACAAAAACTAGGAAATGGAAACATGTTTTTTTGCAGGGGACAAAGGGGCACAGTGTGAGGGTACATAAGTGAAATCATTGTATTCAATGGACACTAGGTAAAAAAATGGACTCTAAGTTGTGGAAAAGGATAAGAGAAGGAAAATGGAAAAGAGAAAAAGAAGGGTGACATTGTCAAGAAGCATTGTACTCATAACCTGACCTATGAAATTGTTATTCCTTTATACAACTACTTAATAATAACAATAAAAATTTTTAAATTGTGAAAAGATAACTGATGATTTATGGCAAAATTAAGAACAGTGGATTTATATATGTATTACATAAGTATATGTATATGTATACATAAATATATGTATGTATACGTAAGTATATATGTATACATATGTATGTATACATACGTATGTATACATAAGTATATATGTATGTATACATAAGTATATATATATATAATACTATTTAAGCATAAACTGGAATAAGTTAAAGAAAAAGATTAGATAGATAGACCTTGAAGTAACCATTAACCAAAAAGTATGCCTAATCAGAAAATGGTGAGAGGAAGCAGGATACCCTGCAAATGGAACAATTAGAGGATAAATGCCCAAATGGAAAATTAAATCCAATCAGAAAAATAGGTACATCAAAGTTGTCTAAACACTCTAAGTAAAGGCAGAGTTTTCATTCTTTTAATTTTATCTTGGATAAAGCTGAGATGCAACCACATACCATTACCAAGTAATACACTCTAAACAGATTCATACCATATGATATTCTCCTATTTGGCACATGAGTCATATATTTATTAATAAATTGGATGGATCTAAAGCAGAAACAGAAAAATAATTGTAATATGAGGATGTACCTAAAAACAAAATTACTAAATAGAATATATTTTATGTATTCCTAGATTAAAAATGGAGAGAATTTTCATAGGCTAATCCAGGGCTGGGACTGTAGCTCAATGGTGGAATATTATTTTTCAAAAATCTCTATAAGTCATCAAAAAACCATTGAGCCAAAGACAAAACAGGAAAAAACATACAGGAAAATACATATTGTATAACTATAAAAATTGTATAACTATAAAAATTTTGACATAGGGGACCTATTTTCCAGGCCAAAATTAAGATATATATTGCTTATAAGGCTCATGGAATTCTATGCCTCCATCAGAAAGAATGACACCACCCATTTGTTAGGAAATGGAAAGACTTGGAAAAATTATATTAAGTGAAGTAAGCCAGACTCAAAGAAACATAGTTTCCCTTATCTGCAATAACTAGTATATGTCTAGGGCAAGCAGAAGAGGTCAAAAGCTATGTACATATGACCATATAACTTGATGCTAAGTGAAATGAACCCCAAGATAGGGAAACAAGAGATTTTATCTTTCTTGTTAATGTAGTTATAATGTACTATGTGATTTTTTGTTTCTTTGTATGTATGTTCTTCCCCCATGATAAAACCCCTGTTGTCACTGTATTTGATTCCAGCATCCTGCATCTTATATATACATTTTTCTAATTTGGGGAGGGGAAGGGAAATAACAAAATGTTGAAATAAGGATACAGGATGACCTATTGTAACAATGAGATGTACAAGACTCCATGTTGAAAATGAACTTTACAACATTTGGGAGGTATGGGGTGGGGGAGAAGGGAGAGGTAAGGAGGAAAGGGATAGTAGGGGAAAAACAAAGGAAGGGGTAACAATGCTCAATAGGAAATGGACTCATTACCTTGCTCATGTAACTGTAAGCACTCTGTACAGTATCTTTACAATTAAAAATGTTTTTAAAAATTAAAAAAGCTCACTCTAATTTACCACCACCACAAAAAATACATGCAATCAAAATAAATCTCCATGAGTTAATAAAGTTTTTGTTTGTTCATTTGATTTTCACCTATTTACACTTAAAAATGTACTATTATAGTAAAATGAATAAAATAAGTCAAACATTATACCAAATAACATCTAGAGCCTTCCACAAATGAAAGCAATTTTTCTAAATATTTAGTAACAAGTTTTTAACTCTAACAACCAACATTAAGAAGTATATATTTCGTATTTTCCAGTATTGAGAGTTATAGTAGTTTCAGATCAAAATCTCATAACAGAAGTTTTGTGGGTAAGATTATGTGTTTTATGTATGTGTGTATGGCCCATCTTGAAGCTTGAAGTCAGGGCCCATGTGCTGTCCCTGAGCTTTTGTGCTCAAGGCTAGTACTTTACCACTTTGAGCCAGAGCTCCATTTCTGGCTTTTTGATAGTTAATTGGAGATACAAGTATTATGGACTTTCTTGTTAGGGCTACCTTTGAACCTTGATCCTCAGATCTTATCCTAATGAGTAGCTAGGATTATAGGCATGAGCCTCTTGTGCCTGGCTTTGTTTTGTTTTTTAATAAAAGCTTTATATAACACTCATAAGAGTTATAAATAAGGATCTAAATGGTTAGAAGTTCCTGGCACCGGAAACAATTACATTCTCTGAACTGCTAGTCATAATTTTACATTGAATTGGTAAATATCACAGGACTCTGACACAGTTGAAGATTGAAGAGAATTAAAAACAGCATTATATAACAATCTCAAGTAGACATGAAATTATTTGAGAAATAATACTATTTTCACATAATGATTATCTTATATGATTATTGCATTTCAAAATAATAAAGTATTAGCAACAAAGGAATTGAAGTCTTAACTTTGAGGTAGGAACTTATCATCTTCAAAAGCATACAAATAAAGAGAAAAAGAGAGGAAGAATATAGCCATAGAATTCAATGCACATTCTATAAAATTAAGAAAATTGAGAGAAGGGGGTGGGTCTGGGGGGATAGGAGAGAATGTTGAAAGGGGTGACATTGATCAAGATTCATTATATTCATAAAGTGCTTTGTTGAATGACAACTCCTTTGCATAACTACTTAAAGATAATTTTGAAAATAAGTAAAACTTAAAGTACATTTTTCTCTTGCTCTTAGTAACTAATACATCTGTTAAAGGAAAAGACACTTGAAGCATCAATACTTCAAACTAAGAGTGTCATGGTTACAACCCAGAATTCACTTCTCCCAGCTATGACCAAATTTTCAAAGAAGCATAGAGCCTAGGACTATCTAACATAGATTTGTGTCATTATGATTGAGATCTTAAATGTATTCCAAAGGCGATATGTTGATGGGCTGGAAGACAGTCTGTGTTTCTACTGAGAAGCAATGGAGCTCTTAAAGGGTGTAATAAAAGAAAGTTAGGTCATTAAGGGCTTGCCTTTGAATTTAGGACCTCCAGTTCCTTTTTCTATTGCTGTCTGTGTCTCAGGTACCATGAGGTGAACAGCTACACATCATCAGACAGTCTCTGCTATAATTCATCTACTTCACCAAAGGCCCAAAACAACAGGACCAAGCAACCACTGACTGAATTCTCTGAAACTGTGAGTTAAATAGCCTTTTTTCCTACAGGTTTTCTGTAGGAAAAACAGAAATCTGCCTAAGACAGTGCCCATGAATTCAAAAGTAGCTAGGATAAAATTAACAGTAAATAAAAAAAAATTCATCATGACAGAACATGAGTCTTATTGGTTTACAAACTTGATTATTCAAGTCCTTTACCAGTCTTAACTTCTAACAATAATCTGATCTAAAAGGTGAATAGTTAGTCAATAGAGTAACTAATAAATAAATGCTTTGGATTTTTTTTAATGGTGATGATCATCACCACAACTTTCCTTGAAATGTTTTTGCAATCTAGTCTTGTATTTTCCAATACTAATCAATAAAAAATAAGATAAAAAGAGGCAAGCCACTGTGAATTGACAGCAAGTAAACACACTTAATACTCTTTTAGTAAAAGGTTTCTCAAAGTCATACCACATTTGTGCTCAAAGTAAAGATTATATTATTGTTACATATCAGTTTGAGGGAGAAATGAATCAGCCAAAAAAATTCACTAGAGTAATACTGAACTTAAAGTTTCTTTTTCTTTCTCTCCTATGCTATTTTTCTTTACTCTTTCAATAACTATTAAGCATCTACTGTATGACAAACACAGTACTCAAACTGATAAGAACAGTTAAGAGGACACAGTTCCTGCCTTCATGTTGCTTAGGTTGGGTTCAGTTCCAAAAGCAGTAACTATGTAAACAATTATATAATGTTTGGTCCAACTCTTTTTAATGATCTCCCCCTAAATTAGCTAAAACTGTCTTTATTTGATTAACAGTTGAATTGTATTACAAATGTAAAGGATTTATGAAAATACAAAGCACATATAAAGGTAGTAACTTCCCTTTGCGTTTCCACTATTTCCTAGGAACTGTTAGAATTAAATGTAAACTGTTCAAAACAGAGGTCACTCTGAACTGTTTCAATAAATTGTACATGTGATGAAAACAGGAAGGGTGAAACAGAGATGAGCAAAGAAGGAAAACCTCTATGCCTGACAAGATTGAGCAGTTGTGTTATCTCTGAAAACTCAGTTGTTCTGCACGTAGTGATATAATGATGGGGGGAGTAATTATAATTAGGTATCTATTTTGATTCTTCTCTCCATAGTACAAGTATTGAATGTCATTTGATTTTGGCAAAAGATAAGGTCATTGACTACTTAAAAGAGGTACAGGATTACTTCTTTGAATATTTTACTCAGAAATATCTAAAAATGGAAAACATCTCAATTTCAATCATATACTAGCTGGTAGGACAATTTGCAAAATTCACAACCAAAAATAAATAGACAACAAAACAAACAAGCAAATAGAATCTGTAGTCTCAAAAAAAAATTTTTTTTAATCCAGCAACCTAAATTGGAAAAGATGTTTTAACTTATACATTAAAAACTTGACAATGCTATGAAAACGTATTAAATTGTTCAGTGTGTGCATTTATTGAATCCAAATTACCACTAATTAGCTGATCATCTATCAAGATAACTGTAATTATTTCTTTTTTTAAATTATTTTTGCTCAGGTGTGATGGATAATTTAACTGTTTCTTAAACAAAATATATTATTACCATTATTATTGTATTTAGTCTTAAATATTAGACAAAAATTGTCAAATAATTTCATTTACCAAAAATTAAACCACTTTGAAAGGTAGAAATGTAATGAAAATATTTATAATTTAAATTATTTTCAACATTGTGATTTTGACTAGTTAGATAAAACTATGAATAAGTTCATATTTATCAATATTCGAATAATACATTTTGGTAATTTTTGCATGGAGATGAATTTTTAATGTAAATACTTCTCACTATTCTGGTTTGGGCATCTTGATAGAAAAACTATCATCATTTATAAGCTTTTTATATTTGTATTGTTCATGTAAAAGAAAAGACAATATAAGCTTTACTATGATTCAAAATGAGGACTTTAAAAGAAATCATAGTTCTTAATTATATCCCATTGATATTCTACCTCAAGCAGCTAACAAAAGGTCTTTAAATGAATATACACTCATCAATAGAAACATCACTTAGTAATTATCTAAGTAGCCAGGATGGCTGGGGATATACTCAGTTATAATTATCAAAAATTCATTACAACTTTAACTTAAAAGTGAGGGAAAAAGGCATTGATATTACATATTCTCAAATCAGCAATGTTCTCTGACCATCAATTAAATCTGATTTAAATAAATGGAAATATGGCTGAAAACTTTAATAGTGCTCTTTAAACTGCCCATGTGCTGATGTAACTCATTTTCCTCTCAGACAGCATCACATTTTTCACACTTTTTGCCACTAAAGTAAAATTACTTCATTACATCTTTTACCCCAAATATTCAAACACAATTAAAGTGTAACTGTAGCATCCTCTTTGTAGGTATGGTTCAAATATAATCACAGAATCACACAAAGAGAAGTGACTATGCTTCTGCACATTTCATTCTGGTTGTAAATTGATTTTAACATTTAAGCATCATTGTTTTTAACTTCATTTTTAATAAAAGTTAATGTACAAAGTGTAGAATATAACAAATTTATTCTATTGACCATAACACAGTAATTCTTAGATCTCAGGTTGCGAGTACTTCTTAGCTGAGATAGAGAGCTTGGTACTGGAAACGCCTATATTCTTAAATACCATGAACATGGCAGTTAAATATAATTTTCCTTTCTCAATGTCTTTCCTTTCTCGATATTAAATATTAGAATTTTTCAGGCTTCAAAATCTCAAAACTTTTGGTGATATTCTTAATTGTCTTTTGTCTTAAGTACTTTCCCAAAACTTGTAAAAATAGCTACCACTTACTTATCAAATTGTATCTCTCTACCTAGTTTCCTTTAAATTCCAGAAAAGTTTATCAAAGATGTCAAAATATCCTGGTTGTAATTAAAATTTGTGTGTATGTGCACATGTTCACAGGTATATGTGAACACAGACCAAGTGAGGCTAGGAACTTTTGCATATGCCAAACATACTGTATGTGACAACTTTCTTAAGCCTTTTGTCACCAATTTATTCCTATCTCTCTGTTTTTTCTATACACCTTAAATTTTACTATACACTTTAAATTTTACTACACACCTTAAATTTCTCTTAAAAATTTACTTCTTTTGAAATATATTCAGGAAATCCATTCTACATACAAATTTCTTCTTAGCTATACACCATCCCTGAAAGTTCTTCCTCATTAGTCACAGCTTAATAATGTTCTATTGTTTTCTGAAGCTTCTTGTGATTTAATTAATATGAATCTGGAAATTTCCACATAAGAATTCATCTAAACATAAAATCCTTTGACTGCCCCATTCTGTCATTGCCCTTTGCTCATATGTAATTTTCTTGGGTAACTATACCAAGTATCCTTATTTCCTAACTGGAAGTTATTACCATAGTAATTATAAATTACAATATTAGCAACATTATTATCATTTACTAGTTATAAATAACCATACAGTAATGTTATCATTATTAGCTTTTACAGGACCATGGAGCTTATTTGCTATCAAGTGGTACAAATATTTTTCCTTTTCAGATGAAAGTATCACCTAAATGTTTGGGGTGATAAAGATGTGTTATAAAAGATACTGTTACTGAGCTATAGTATAATGATTTATTAAGGTCAATTTGGTGACATGATTAGGTAATAAAGAACCTTCTTAAGTTCCATATTTTGTTCTTAAGAAACAAAACAGTGGGCTGGGAAGGTGGCTCAGTGGTAGAGCGCTTGCCTTGCATGCCTGAAGCCCTGGGTTCAATTCCTCAGCACCACATAAGCAAAAAGGAAAAAGCCGGAAGTGGCACTGTGGCTCAAGTGGTAGAGCACTAGCCTTGAGCTGAAGAGCTGAGGGACAGTGCCAAGGCCCAGAGTTCAGGCCCCACAACCGGACCCAAAAAGAAACAAAACACAGCTAGGTGGCAGTTGCTCACACCTGTAATCCTAGCTACTCAGGAGGCTGAGATCTGAGGATCAAGGTTTGAAGCCAGCCCAGGCAGGACAGTCCAGGAGACTCCTATCACCAATTAACTACAAAAAAAGTTACAATTTTGACATGAAGTAAATTATTTTAAGATGTGTTTGTTTTGATATTGTGTATGAACTAAATGATCTTAAGAAATAAAATAGAATCACCTTAGAAAAACATTTTCCTGATTAGTTCCCAAGTCATGGTATGACAATCTTTTAAACTCTTGATTACTGGGCAAATAAAAAAAAAAGTTAACCCAGATTGCTCAACCCTTCAAAGAAATTAATGTATCAAACTTATTGTCTACTCTCTAACCTTCCCACCTTCATAAACAAACAATCCTGAGTTTTACCTGGAAAACTTGCTACTACCCGGAATTTTTTTAAGCTTCCATCTGCTAACTACTCTTCAGGAAGCTCTTTTCTCTTTGTCCAGTCTTCAAGAGATGCCAGGAATTACTCTCATACCTTTTAAATCCTACTGACCTGGGCTTAGCGGGAAACATAATTCTTTTTCAAAATGAAGCAACTCACTATGTACTACTCTCTGTGCTCTACAACTAAGTCTTTAGTCGGATACACAGTCCTTTTATAACTTTTTCCCAAAGCAGAGGCCAAATATCACTCTCTCTGTTCTTTCTCAATACTTACAACATTCCAAAGATGAAGGCCTTCTACTCTAAGAAACTGAGAAGGCAAGTTTAAAGTCCTTGTTTTATCAACTATGATTAAACCAATGCTTTAATCCAAGGATTGAATAAACTAGTTGTGAAACCTAATCCTCATGAGCGAAGTAGCCTCTTTAGCAATACAGTAAGTGTACCCTCTTCTGATTTTCCATATGGAGCACCAATTTAAAAAATGAGAATTCTCAGCTAAATAGCAGCTTTTTCTTTCAAAGTAAAAAACAAAGATCCTCTCACAGTGCTTACATTTGTGATACATCTGTAAAAAGTGATTTTTTAGCATCAGAAAGCACTTTAATTGTAGTAAACTGAACAATGCTGAAATTGTTTGAAGAGGAGATTAAATTTAATGAAATTCACAAACAACCCCTTTTAGAAAGTAACAACAATTTTTGAACATTAAAGCAGAGCTCATTATATCAAGACAACTCCACTGTAAAAAGCAGTCTGACTTCAATCACTGCATATCTGCATGTTAATGAACTTGCTGCAAAAAGCAAAGACTGAACAGAAAAAGTAATAAGAAGACTGTCTCAATGCATATTTGCTAGGGAAGAAAATCTTCTTTAATCAATAAAACACCTTTTCACAAGTACCTTAATAGTATAACTCTTTCAAACAACACAAAAGGAAGATGATACTTGAAAGTTTCTTTAAGACATTACACAGCTTATGCTTTCTTGCAATGTTCACATGCTGTCAGCATCACAGTTCCAAAGACTTTCAAGTTTTAACCGACAGATACAGACTAGTACAAAGTCTTTGTCATAATAATTTCATTGCTGTCCCCTGATCAAACATACCCAAATCTGAAACTGAAAAGTGAGAGCCAACCAATGACCTATGATTAGAACCACAAGTCTCAATTTTAATAAAATGCCTCATTCATGGTTCTTTGGTGCCAACAAGGAAGGTATGTTATATACTAAAAAGAGCAGTCAATACACCATTTATACCCATACAATGATTTCCATTATGCACATTTAGAATTTGTGTTTATAGCAAGTGAGACACAGGTGTTTTAAAAATAGCCAAATCAAAACATAAAAATACAGCTCTCTACTTTTAAAGCAAATAAATCACTTTATCCCTCCCCTCTCAGTTACTGGCTGCTGACTTTAATACCTAACTATATTATATCATTCTCTTCAAAACTATGATTTGTATAATATTTGTTTTATACAAGTACTTAGAGTCTAAGGAATACTGGCAATATGGACTTTTGAACCCCTGTTTTTCCTGAGCTATTGGTGCATCATTCAAATGCATGTCTATAAATCTTATTTTAATCAGAGCAAAAGTTTGAAATTTGGGGTTATTCTGTATTTTAAATTTTCTTTGCCCACAAATAATACAACACTGATAGCATATTTTGATGCCTACTATCAAAATCCCGTTTCTATGACTAAGGTACATGGTAGAGAAGTTTTCAAAGTCAACACATGCATGAGTATTGGAATGGCTTCAAATAAATAAACTATTAGAGCTAGTTAAAATTGAAAACAAGAAAGGGTAGGGACCTCCAAGCTCTATAGTGCTACCTTCCAGTGATTTCATTAAGTCTTGACATTGAAATATTCCAACTTTTATTCCAAGACTAGAGGGTTTCAGGAACAAAAAAAGATAGATAACCTTACTACATTGTTGGCAGGAGTGTAAGCTTGTTCAACCACTTTGGAAGGCAGTATGGAGGTTCCTCAAAAGACTCCACATAGAGCTCCCTATGACCCTGCAATCTACTTTTGTACATTTACCCAGACAATCACAAACAAGGCTGTATGAAAGCTACCAGCACAACTATGCTTATTGCAGCATTATTTACCATAGCTAAGATATGGAACCAACCCAGATGCCCCTCAGTAGATGAAGGGATCAAGAAAATGTGATATATATATATATATATATCTATGTACACACACATACATAGATATGTGTGTATGTATGTATGTATATATATATATATATATAATGGAATTCTATGCCTCCATCAGGAAGAATGACACCATCCCATTTGTTAGGAAAAGACTTGAAAAAATTATATTAAGTGAAGTAAGCCAGGCCCAAAGAAACATAGGTCTCATGGTTTCCCTTATTTGCAATAACTAGTATATGTCTAGGACAAGCAGAAAAAGTCAAAAGCTATGTACATATGATCATTTAAGATGATTCTAAGGGAAACGAACCCCCAAGATAGGGACACAAGAGGCTTTATCTTTCTTGCTGTTGTTTTTAATGTATATATAATGTACTATGTGATTTTTTTTGTTTCTTTTGTATGTTCTTCCCCATGTTATAACCCTTGTTTTCACTGTATTTGATTCCTGTGCCCTGCATCTTGTATGTACATTTTTCTAATTTGGGGAGGGGAAGGGAAATAACAAAATGTTGAAATAAGGATACAGGATGACCTATTGTAACAATGAGATGTACAAGATACTATGTTGAAAACAAACTTTACTATATTGGTGGGATGAGGGGAGGAGGAGGGAGGAATTGGGGAAGTGGGAGTAAAGGGATGGTAGGGGGGAAATAGGAGGGGGTAGCAATGCTTGATAGGAAATGGACTAATTATCTTGCTCATGTAACTGTAACCCTTTTGTACAGTATCTCTACAATAAAAATATATATTTTAAAAAAGCAAATGAACTTTACAACTTTGGGGGGGAGGAAGGAGAAGGTGGGGAGGTGGTAAAGGAAAACAAAGGAGATTACAATGCTCCATAGGAAATATGCTCATTACCTTACTCATGTAACTGTAACCCCTCTTACAGTATATTTACAATAAAAATACATACCAAAAAAAGATAGATAGGTCAACAGATAGATATTGAGAGATAGGTAGATACGAAGTAGATATTGTACATATTATGTAAGTATATGTACACATATATGTACACATATACTAGAAGGTAAGAACTGGGAAGATGAAATGAAGAAACAACTTTTCCACAATTAAAACCAGAATAAGGAAGGAAAGAAAGGGGGAAGGAAGAAAGGAAAGAAGGAAGGAAAGAAGGAAGGAAGGAAGGAAATGTATAATGAGAGATTCAGAGAGGGAAGAAAGGGAATTACTCTAAGTTCTGTCCAGACTACAAATAAATATTGATATACATATTTTATCATTCCACTGCCTACGAGCACCCAGTTTGCCCAGTAATGGCTGCAATTGTACCTCAACCACATCCTACAAATAAACATACATTCACACTCATACATGAATACACACACACACTCAAAATGACATAATCTGAGATATAAACATGAGGACTTAGCCTAGGCAAATGGAAAACTCGTACTTCAATCAGTTGCTAAATCAATTGACTGAAAGATCATGAGGATGGAGATTTTGTCTCTCACTGCACTATCCTCAGCATTTAGATCAGTGCCTGAATAAAAGAAAGAAGCCTTCTGAAATATAAACATCTCTTTGGCCTATCTTCAAAGTAAATTCCATAATGATACAAATACCATTATTAATCTTTAAAATACATTTAATATTTTGTATATCCCAGGCGAGTTAGGATCTTCCCATTTGTAATAACTAATTCTGGAAAATAAATAACACATGTGATATTGAAGTTAGTTCAACCTAAAGGTATCTCCAGTAAACTCAGAATACATCCTGCTAAAGGAGACAAAATAGATTGTCATACACCTATTATATTTCACCCAATAAGAAATTCAATCAAATTCATATTTGCATAGTTTTCAGAAATCCCCAACACTCTGCCTTCAAGTAATGGACATCAAAATAATATCTAACAATCTACTAGTAATTATTTTAATGGTAAATAAGCTGATGAGGATGTAAAGAAATTAGAACTTTCATACATTGCTAATATGAGTACAAGAGGGTATAATCAGTGTGGAAAATGGAATAGTAATTTCTCAAAAAGTTAAATATGGAAGTATCATATAACCCAACAATTCCACTCACAGGTATGTAAAAAAAACTGAAAACAAATGTTCAGCCAAAAACTTAAGCACAAATATTCAGAGCAAAAGTATTCACAGCACCAATGAGTGAAATCAACCCCAATGTCCATCAACAGGTTAATAAACAAACTTCAGTACATGCAATGGAATACTATTTTTATTGATAAAAATAGGGAAGTACTGACAAGCTACAACACAGATGAGCCTAGAAGACATGAGACTAGGTGAAAACTGGTCAGATATGAAAGTTTACATATTGTATAATTATATTAATATATAATTACCAAGTGTAGGAAGGCTTGTAGAGACAGAAGACTGGTAGTTATCGTGTCCTAGGAAGGAGAAACAATTGTTTTGTGGGTATTACAGATGCCCTTCTGGTAATGAATGTGTTTTGTTTTGTATTGTTTTGTTTTAATCTTGGAGTTTGAACTTGGGGCCTGGGCACTGTCCATGAGCTCTTTTGCTAGCACTCTACCACTTTGAGCCACAGTGTCACTCCAGATTTTCAGAGTCTCATGGGTTTTCCTGCCAAGGCTGACTTCTAACCATAATCTTCAGATCTCAGTTTCCTAAGTAGCTAGGATTACAGGCATGAGCCACCAGTGTCTGGCAAAATTATATATACATTTTTTGTTTGGTTTTTGTTCTTGTTAGAACATGTTTTGAAATAGATGTGGTGGTTGCACAACATCATGAGTATACTAAATATCACTGAATTAACCATTTTTAAATGGATAATTTTGTAATATATAAAATAATCCCAGAGGGGAGGGATTGGGGGGAAGGGAAAGAAGGAGAAAAATGAGGGAGTAAAAAGTTCAACAAGAAATGTACTCACTACCTTATTTATGTAACTATAACCCCTCTGTACATCACCTTGACAATAAAATTAATATAAAAATAAAATATCATAAGGAAAGATAGAGATAAAGATAGAAAGATAGATATGAAAAGAGAATAATGAAAACAACCAAACATTGGTTGAAAGAAGAGAGAAAATCAGAATTGGAATATGGTAGAGAGAGTGAATTCGTTCTGAAAAGTTTTAAAAAAAGTTTTAACTGTCCACCTTCCTTCCTCCAATTATTGATTATATCTATCTTTCTTCCATTTCAGTCCTTTTTTCTCTCATTTCCTAATTGCAACATTAACCAGGGACTTTAACATTCTTTTTTTTTTGGGGGGGGGGGGTCGGTCGTGGGGCTTGAACTCTGGGCTTGGGCACTGTCCCTGCTCTCTTCCGCTCAAGGCAAGTGCTCTACCGCTTGAGCCATAGTGCCACTTCCAGTTTTCTAGTGGTTTATTGGAGATAAGAGTCTCACGGACTTTCCTGCCCAGGCTGGCTTTGAACCATGATTCTCCGATCTCAGCCTCCTGAGTAGCTAGGATTACAGGAGTGAGCCACTGGCGCCCGGCAACATTTATTTTTTCATGTTTAGTTTTTCATAGTGACTTGCACACTGTGTATGTTCAGTTAGTTTGTCAAATAAATGAAAGAAGAAACAAATTAATCAATCCAAAGTTTTTGTTTCATTATTCTTTAACCAAAAAAAAAAAAAAAAAACCAACTCTTCTTCTATAAGCTTCAGTCTTTCAAGATCTTCCCTTAAAGAGAGATGGGTGACAATGTTGTCAGGCATTTTTGTACTCATATACTGTGTTGTAGAATGGGAACTTCTTTGTACAACTACTTAAAGATTATATATTAAAAAAAAAAAAGATCTTCCCTTAGCTTTCAGTTGTCAAATAGAACTGTAACTAGATTTTGCGGATTCATCTCAATTACATAACTCGTTTACTAGAAAAACTTTCAAGTCATTTTGGTACTCATTAAGAGAAAACAAAGGTAATATGTGAGTTTTTAAAGATATGTGTATATATATGCATAGAAAAGTGGTCTTCTAGATTTTTATGGAATAGTTCTTTTTCTTCAATAAATTCATTTTCTTCAATAAATTTAACTGGTTAATATAAAATGCCCAAATAACATAAATTTGTGGACATAATGAAGACAAAAGTAAATTCAACCATCCTGATGTATTTCTTCCTTGGCAAAACCAACCTATTTATGCATCTAAATTTCAAATCAAAGATTTACTTTGATTTGTTTACTTAAGCTTATTCTGACTTTTGCAACTGATTTTATTCTTTCTCATCTCTGAAGGTATTGACTTACCACATACCTTAGCAATTGAGTATATACTCTCCCATATCACTTTAACAACTGTTAAGTTCAGAGATAACTACTAATTATTTTCTGTCCCCACGAGACCCAGCACATAGTTGACACCTAATAAATACTTGTTGAATGGAAAAAGCATTTCACATATTTAAACTTCATATAGACAAATTTAATAAGGATTTCTTGTTGCTTACATTTTTAATGGGAGCATATATTTCTTTAAAATGACAACTCAGTCTCCTCTCCTACAAGTTTTCTAAAATGTATTTCCCTAAAAGCCTTTCATTTAAATGTACAAAATTCCAAAAATAAATGTTTTTTCTTGTAACATTCACTTATAGCCCCTCTTGTGCAGGGCTGATCTCATCTATAATTGGCTTCTTAGGTCCACTTCTTTTATTTATTATTTTGCAGTCATTTCTCAAAGTTTATCTCCAATGACACTTCCCAAAACAAACACAATACTTCAAATTATAATCCAACCACAATAAATTGAATAATTTCCAATATACTTTGAGAATATAATCCCAATTTTTCTGCATTCTCTATGAGAAACAAGCTGTTAGTTTGTATCTAACTTGATTCTTTTGTATTTGACTTGCCTTTACTTTCTAGAAGACTGTTTTCTTCATGTTTGATGTTCTGATTTCTCTTATAAGTGTGTCTAAAAAAATCCTTCAACTGAGAATTTAGTACAACCTTCCAACCTACTGCTTTAAGGAGAATTACTAGTAATCAATTATTTAATGGGCATTGTAGCTCATAGGACTTTAAAAGTACTTTAACCACCAAATTAAAGTATTTATACTTTCTTTTATCATTACATGACAAAGACCAAAATTCTTTGAACCTCATTTCTTCCATTAACTGGTAGGTATATTAGAAACATTTGGATATGCCTATAGTACATTTAGTTAGTTAATGGAAACATTAATAAACTATATACACTGTCTGTAGAATAAACAAAACATTTTAAAAGGGAATTTTTATACTTGATAGAAGCAAAAGAATTGAAACAATAATGAACTATATGAACAATTCTACATTTCATTGACTTAAAATGACTAAAAACGGGGCGGGGAGTGTAGTTTTGGAGGTTGGGAGGTAAGGCTGGTACAGGAAAAACAAAGGAGAAGGTAACAATGCTTGATAAGAAATATACTCATTACCTTGCTCATGTAACTGTAACCCCTCTGTACAGTATTTTCACAATAAAAACTTATTTAAAAAAATAAATAAAATGACTAAAAACATCCAGGCCATTTTCTTTTTCCTGTAAATTACTATAATTTGAATTATAAAATAGTAAAAGAAAATCTAGAATATAAGAGTTCAAGGAAGGAGAGGACGACGGTAAAAGAGGGCAACTCTAGCGAAAGGATTCTGTATATATGCATATACATCACAGCAAAGACACCTGTTAAAATTGTTTAAGAGAGGGGGAAAGGTGATAGAGTGACAGAGGGTGTGAATTAGTTTAGATTACACTGTATGCATGTATGGAAATATTACAACAAAGTTTCCTTGTATAACTAATGTATACTAATAAAAATGTTTAAAAAATGATTTCAGAGTCTGCAGAAAAGCTTTAAGGACTTTTTTAATATGTGGACTCTTTTTGCTTCTTTTGTGGTTTCTTTTTAGTTGGGGGGGAACTATTGCATATTGTTATGTTGAAAGTAAAAACTAACAGAAACTTTCAAAAGATGAAAATATTTTTCTTTTTTAGGGTGTGGTATTCATGTTTGAACTCAAGGCCTCTGTTTATGAATCAAATAATGTACAACTTGAGCCAAGCCCCATCCCTTTTATTGCTTTCATTATTCTTCAAACAGGGTTTCATCTTTATGTCTAGGCCAACCAGTACCACAATCCTCCCATTTACATATTCCACAAAGCTGTAATGACCGTTATATGTCCCAATGCCCAGCTTTTTACTGGTGGAGAAGGAGTCTAGATAACTTTTGGCCCAGCTGGCCTTGAACTAGGATCTTACCCATCTCTATCTCTTAAATAACTAAGATTTCAGGACTGAGCTACTGTGCCCAGCAAAAGGTGAAAACATTTTTGTATAATTAAATCTATTTCCATATTACAGGTTTAAGTTCTCTCCTTCAATAAGTGATAGGAGCTATTTAGATATTCTATTGTAGCAATTTTAATTATTTAAAGGGGTATAGCAGTATTTCCCTGAGCACTTACTTGAGATTTCTATAAAAATTGTTAGGGCTGGCAGAGAAACTCTAGCAGTATTTCCCTGAGCACTTACTCGAGATTTCTATAAAAATTGTTAGGGCTGGCAGAGAAACTCAAGTGCAGAACGTCTGCCTATCCAGTGTGAGACCATGAATTCCAACCTCACTAACACACACACACACACACACACACACACACACACACACACACACAGTAAACTATATGCCAGAGCAAGTACCTTTACATTGTGTGATTAAGATGAGTGTTTTCATGGACAAAATGAAAATTATCTTAAAGCATAATCAAAAGATTTTTTTAGTTACTTCCAAGGTGACAGTATCAGAATTTATCATGTGAAATAAGCAAATCAAATAAATAAATGCATCATTGTGTATCTTACCAACTGAAAAACATTTTATTATTACTTTAGTAAAAAGAAACCTGTGATTTACTTGCTTAATCTCAAATAACTCTGTTATATTATGTTCTCTAAATGTTTTCACTTTGAATTTTACTTCTAAAATTAATTGGCATTTCACAGTCCCTAGATTTTTAATAAAAACATCATATAGCATTATACATATAGCAGCTCTGATTTCATTATCCAAAAATAGTGTGATAGTCAAAACACTTAATTTGTTTTCTTAAACAGTCTATATAGACAGAAATGTCTAATAACAATTCTCAACATTTAACAAAGTTATCCTTTTCAAAGGGCATTGTAATCTGATTAAGCTTTAAGTCGCTTATTTGAACAATCGCCATTAAAAAAAAATAAAAGCTCTTTCAGATGCAAGACTTTTTATCTGTTCCCTGGCTATCTAAAATTTTATTCCTGTAATTCTAACAGAGTATGTAGTTTGATCCTTTTAACTAATTAGAGGTTCAACAAGAAGGAAGTCAGGCCATTGCAATTACTGTCCACATGTTCATTATACCAAATATGCTACAGGTCAACCTAACCATTTTTATTTCACAAAAGGCTTTTTCTCCTTATTCATAATGTCTCTCTGGAAATGATCAACTACCCTAGCATTAGCATAATGGCTATTTGTACTTGTTGTAGAAATACAAAGTAATAAAATTTGGCTTGAACTAGGAGAGACAAAAGTGAACTGCCCATAGACCTATCATTTCTACACCTATTCTTAAACCATTGTAATTCTGTCTCTGTCTCTTATATTAAAATCTGGTCATATATATTTAATTCCATTCTTTAAAATTTCAGTAGACAACTTCAGTGCTAACCTACTACTGCCCTGTAGAAAATCTTTGATGTCACAGTATAATAGCTCCTGAAAGAACAGCACTAATACTTAATGTAACATGAAACCAGGCCTCTGCAGTGGGGCTGTCTGCTGTCAGAAAGAAACAATTTCACTGCTGTTCCCCAGAACTGACAAGGTTGGGACCTATCTGTACAGTATCCCTTACTAGCAATGGAGATTTATATTTATTAGAAAGCAAGAAGTCCAGCTTTGTTCTTTTAAATATGCCAATATGTATTTTAAAATAAAGAATAAATTAAAATTTTAATAGCAAACAATGCATGTGCTTCATGTTCCCAGGAACCTATATAAGTTGCACACTGAAAAATACTTTTGCAGTTCTTAAAGAATTAATAAGCCAAATGGAAATAGCTCGACTTAATAATAAGAAGCAACTCAGGTATTATTTCATTATTTCAGAAGTCACACCAAACATTTGTGTTTCAAAGACTTTTATAGTATCTTTGGATTGGAAAACGTATGAAGAGTTTGTCTTTGGGGTGTTTTTACATGAAATCAAATGCTAGCCATTTCAAACAAAAGATCTATCAATAGAGTAAAAAGGAAGCAGTAAACATGTACCTGTACGCATAATCAATAGAACAACTAGAATATCCATTTTTTTAACTTATTGACTAAATAAAACAAGGAAAACATCCAGACATGTATATAATGGCTATGCAGGAACAAAGATTATATCATGAAATTAATATATGACCAAAAATATGTGTCATTTATTATGGAACACTAAGCCATATTTGCTCCTCTTCTAAATACTAAACTATTTCTTGTATTGTTCATATGGCAATTAAATTTCTGACTGCTCTGAGCTGTTAATTTTCTTAATGTTCATATAGCAAAAATCATAAACTTTATTGAGAGGCTTTAAAGAATACTAAAACTAACGGTCTTGGGAAGGGTAGACCAATGAAAAGAAGATGGGGATAATGCACACAAGAAATCATTGTATATCTTAGAAAATTAAGACAAGTAAGGTAATGGAGGGATGGGTGAGAGTGTTGAAAGGGGTGACATTAGTCAAAATATATTGTATCCAGAAACTACTTTGTTAAATAGCAACTCCTTTGTACAACTACTTAAAGATAATAAGAATTTTAAAGAAATGAAATATTGTTAATATAACAAAAATACTAAAATTAAAGGTAGAAAAACAATATGTTCATGGATTAGAAGATTTAATGTTGTAATTTAAAATTTCCCTAAGTTTTCTGTATAGATTAAATGTAAACTGAACTTTTAAAATTCCAACAGGGGGGTTGGGAAGGTGGCTCAGTGGTAGAGCGCTTGCCTTGCATGCATGAGGCCCTGGGTTCGATTCCTCAGCATCACATAAGCAAAAAGAAAAAAGCCAGAAGTGGTGCTGTGGCTCAAGTGGTAGAATGCTAGCCTTGAGCTGAAGAGCTGAGGGACAGCACCCAGGTCCAGAGTTCAGGTCCCGCAACCAGACACACAAACACAAAAAAATTCCAACAGGATTTTTGTCTCATATAGAAATCAAGTTAATTCTAAATTCATATGAAAGCACAAAGGGTCAAGAAGTGCTAAGCATTTGAAAAATTAAAAACAAAAAAAAATTTAAAAAAACAAAAAAAATTAAAAACTTAAATCAATAAAACAGAAAATCCATTACATATAAAGAAAATAAAATATAAATGGTACTATGGGTTGCAAATATAGACAAGCACCAAGAGAATATAATAACCCCCCCCAAAAGAAGACTCATGTTTAGATGAGAATTTGATTTGAGGTTTTTTTTCTTTTTTTTTTTCATTGTGAAAATACCGTACAGAGGGGTTACAATTACATGGGCAAGACAATGAGTACATTTCTTATCAAGCATTGTATTTGTTTCCCCTTCCCATCCTTTCCCATCTCCCACTCCCGCTTCCCCCTACCCCCACTCCCCAGCCAAAGTTGTAAAGTTCATTTTTCAACATAACGACTTGTACATCTCATTGTTCCAATGGATCCACCTGTATCCCTATTTAAACGATTTGTTTTTGCCCTTCCCCTTCACAAATTATACCAACATCAAATACAGTGAGAGCAGGGGTTATTAGATAAGAATTTGATATGACCAAGGTAAATTATACAACATTCAGGGGAAAATGTGTTTTAATAGATTATCTAGGACATGTAGACACTGAGAAAAAAAATACGACTGTATCCTTAATTCAAATAGCATTATCAATATCTTTTAGTATAATAAGTATCAGTGTAAACATATTGGAAATTAACCTTTATGACCTCATATAAGCAATAAATTTCTAATCAACACAGGAATACTAAGCAAAAAGGAAAGATCAAAAATATTCAACTGGGATAGTAGGGGGAAAACAAAGGAGGGGGTAACAATGCTCCATAGGGAATATACTTGTATAACTGTAACCCCTCTATACAGTGTCTTTACAATAAAATTTGTTTTAATATTCAACTATACTAAAATAAAACAACTCTTAACCAAAGACTCTATAGAGTGAAAAGACAACTCAAGAGTAGAAGTTAGTTACAATCTTCATAAATAAAAATTCATATACAGAAAATATAGAAAATAACAAAACATTTTAAGAAAGGCAATGATACAATAGAAAAAAACTACATAAATGAAGAAACATTTTACAAAAGAACAAAACTACTGATCAATAACTTATTTTAAAAAGTTGGTATCAGCCAAGTGGCAGTGGCTCATGCCTTTAATCCTAGCTACTCAGGAGGCTACCCAGCCAGGCAGAAAAGTCCATGAGACTTTTATCTCCAATAAACTACTCAGAAAAAAAAAAAAAACAGAAGTGGTGCTGTGGCTCAAGGGGTAGAGCACTAGCCTTGAGCACAGAGAGGGTCAGGGACAGAGCCTAGGCCCTGTATTCTAGCCATAGGACCGGCAAAAAAAAGGGGGGGAGGAGGAATTGGTATCATTGTCAATCAAGAATGCACGTTAATACCAAACAGGTGTCAAAAGTTAGAAACTAGAACACATTTTTGGAGGTACATGAAAGATAGAGGCAGAGGAACTGAGTTCAAAGCCAGTCCAGGCTACATAGTTCTAAGACAGCTGGGCTAAAATAATGAGACCATTTCTCAGGGGAAAAAAAGAAAGAAAAAAGTTTGACAATAGTTGGTGATGATGTCAAATAATGGGAATGTTCATAGATTCTTGGTGGTAGTATTAATAACCAATTTTAGAAAAGAGTTAAGCATTAAGTAGACAAGAAAAAGACAGACATAGCCTCTGACCCAATAATCCCATTCTTTCCTACACAGCCTGAGAAATTTGTGCATGTGTTTTCCAAATACAAATATATGCAGAAGGTTTATAGCAGCATAATTCAAAGCAAGCAACAACTTGTCCAGTGATAATAAGCAACAACTTGTCCACTGATGATAAGGGATAAATAACTCTGATACCTACAAAATTAAAAGAAAATTAATGAAGTAAGATTTCATGCTAATGATAGATAATAAATAGAAACTGCAACACACATAAAAAATAGACTCTCAATAATTCCATGTACATAATGCATAAAAAAGCAAAAATCAAACTTTTTAGATAAGCTTTCAAAAGCAGTACAACTATAACGTAGAGAAAGTGTCTAACATCAAATACATAGTTCTGATACTTCAGAGACTTCAGAGACTGTGGTTTTAATTGGGAAGGGCCACAAAAGTCTTCTGGAATAATTTTACTATTCTATTATTTTCACCTAAAAGTTGGTTACATGGGAATCACGTTATAATCATTTCATATGCATATACTTATATTTTAAAGCATATAGTTGGCATGTTTACATTTCAATGTTTAAAAAGACTAGACCTACCTTATACTATGAATATAAGTAGAATAATCTATAATATCTAGAAAGCTCTTTGAAAACCACAAACAACTGCTTATACACTTCCCCTTTTTTAAAGTGAGTTAAGTATTAGAACCACCCTCAATCACATACAAATAAGCAATAGTCTCCATTATATAAAATCTTCTATCTCAAAATAAAACATCTCAAAATAAGACATATTTTCAACTCTAGGTCCGGAGGAAGATGGCGGAGAAGCTGGAGGCTAAACAAGCTCTCCTACAGAAAGCAGTTTTAGTGTTCCAGTGAACAGTCCTAGGCTAGAGAAGCACACCAAATGTACAATCACAGCACAGAGAGTTTGGCCAGAGAGGGAAAATCCAGATAGCTTGGTCAAGGAGACAGATGTGAGCACTTGCCAGTGTCCATGGCAGTGGCAGCTGGGACAGCTGCTGCTGGGGTCACCATATCAACAAAGAGAGTCTGGGACCAAAGGTGCCAGATGCAGTGTGTGAGCAGATTCTACTCATCACCAGCAAGAATTGACAAGGAGCAGAAATCTTCATCCTGCTGATCGCAGACCTTGGACAGCCCAGAAACCAAGAGTCTGGTGTAAGTAGACCCAAGACATCCTCACTCCTTCTCACAAAGCAGCAGTGGGAAGGTAGCACCTCCCCACCACAGAGAAGATCTCCATCTTTGATACTGACAAAGGCAGGGCTGGAGCAGCTAGCTCCTACTCAGGCCTTGGAAGAAAACAATAGGAGCCATTCCACAGGTCACAAGAACCTGACCTGACCTGCCAGGCTCAGCTCCACCCAGGGGAAAGTTGTCCTTTCTTGGCAGAAGAAGCTCCACCCCTGGAGGAGTGACTTTCTTCACTGGGTAAACAGCCAGAATCTGCCCCTCCCCACCTCAGCCTAAGCCAACAGTCTTATAAATCCTGAGAATGCCTCCAGGCTGAGCTCTGTGAGTATCTCAGGAGCTAGACCCTCAGGGAAAAGCTACTTATTGCTGATAGGCCTCAACCCTACCCAGAACCTAGCCTCATCACAGCAACTCCAAGCTAGAGGAAACAGCCATCTCCCTCTTTTGTGATACTCAAAGCAGACCTCCCTCCCACTGAACTCCTGGGAAGAGGATCACAAAAGTCCTGGGTTGAGCTTTATTCTGCCTGACTTAAGAAACCAACCAAGCCACAGGAAAACCAAACACCACAAGCAAACCAGAGATTCCACCAAGAGATTGGTTGCTGACACAGGGGAAATACAAGATCTTCCCCCCTCCCCCCTCCAAAAAATATCAAAGAACTCTTTTCTCCACCTAATATTTTTTAATTTAAAAAAAAGGGTTTTCTTTTTTTTTCTTTCATAATTTTTATTTTAGGTGTGTGTGTGTGTGTGTGTGTGTGCGCGCGCGCGCGCGCGCGTTTTAATCTCTTTTAACATTCTGGTCCTTTTTTTTTTTTTGCCTGACTTAATTGCTGTTCTGCTCTTCCCCAGATATATACCCATCGTTGATTATTAGACCTTGTCCCTCATTGTGTACATACTTAATTCAGAAATTTATTACTCAATTCACAACCTCTTAGGCATAACTTCTTTAACAGTACTATTATTTCTTAATACCTATATACTTTTTAAGTATTCCATTTTTTAAATTTTTTTATTTTTTCATTTTTTCATTTTTTTTTTTTGGGTCCGGTCGTGGGGCCTGAACTCTGGGCCTGGGTGCTGTCCTCAGCTCTTCAGTTCAAGGCTAGCACTCTACCACTTGAGCCACAGCACCACTTCCGGCTTTTTTCTTTTTGCTTATGTGGTGCTGAGGAATCGAACCCAGGGCCTCAGGCATGAAAGGCAAGTGCTCTACCACTGAGCCACCTTCCCAGACTGCATTTTTTCCTTTTTATGTCTCTCCTCTCATCCTATCCTTTTCTTCTCTCAATATAATTTCTTTATATTTACATAATTTTTAAATGTTTATTTTTTTATTTAATTTTTTGTTTTTTTCTTTTTTTTTAACTCTCTCCTTTCATTGTGTTCTATCCATTTCCTCTCTGAGATTAGGACTTGGTTAAAGTCACTCTTTCTTTTTACCTCTCCACATCACTCTAATCTTATTTTTCTCCCACAATTCTCCCTAAACCTATTAATTTCTGGTCTGCTGAATCCCTATTTGATGTTCTTATCCTATTAATCCATAGTTGTTTGATGTTGAATAGGTTGTATCTCTTTTTTTGGGGGGGAGGTCTGGTCGTGGGGCCTGAACTCTGGGCCTGGGCGCTGTCCCTCAGCTCTTCAGCTCAAGGCTAGCGCACTACCATTTGAGCCACAGTGCCACTTCCGGCTTTTTCCTTTTTGCTTATGTGGTGCTTTGCAACCCAGGGCCTCAGGCATGCAAGGCAAGCACTCTACCACTGAGCCACCTTCCCAGCCCAGATTGTATCTCTTGAACTAGATTTATCTTCAGCTATTTTGACTGTGCAACTACAGGACTCTGGTTGATGCTTGCCTTAAAATAGTGTTTTAGTGCAAAATTGCTGTTACTTTCATACTAAATGGGCAGAACAAGCCAAAGAAACTCAAGAAAAATGGCAAGTCTGGGTATCTCAAATCCCATTAATGATAATCAGGTGACAGAACAGCTAATGAGTAATCCAGAGGAGAGTTCCCAAAAAGCTCTACAACACTATTGGTAAACATGATGAATGAAAAGACTGAAAGTCTGCAAAGGACTCAGTGTGAGCATGATAGGGAGCGAGATGAGATTAATACAGGAACTTTGAGCATGATGAGGCTAACCAAAAATTAATACAGGAATCTTGTGAGCATGAGAAAGCCAATCAAAGATTAATACAGGAATTGCACAACCAGGCTGAGAACAATCAAAGAGAAACACAAGAATTGAGTGAGCAGGCTGAGAACAGTCAAAGAGTAATAAAGGAATCGAGTGAGCAAGCTGAGAACAGTCAAAGAGAAATACAAGAATTGCATTGAGCGTGAGGAAGCTAATCAAAGAGTAATACAGGAATTGTGTAAGTGGGATGAGACTAGGCAAAGATCAATAGAGGCATTCATGGAATCCATAAACAGAAAGCTGAAGGAATCCAGGGAGACCACAAAAGGAATGCTGAATGGAGCCCCTCAGAAGGAAAGGGAGTCCAAGGAAACCATAACCAATCAACTAAGTGATTTGAGAATAACCACTGAACACCAAATTAAGGAAGTAAAGAAGTCCATACAAGATCTAAAACAAAGCACCAACAAAGAATTTGAAGCCATCAAAGATGATCAGTTAGAAGGAAAGGAAATAAAAAACAAAGTAGAAAGGGCCAGGGAAGGTGGCTCAGTGGTAAAGCGCTTGCCTTGCATGCCTGAGGCTCTGGGTTCGATTCCTCAGCACCACATAAGCAAAAAGAAAAAAGCCGGAAGTGGCACTGTGGCTCAAGTGGTAGAGTGCTAGCCTTGAGTTGAAGAGCTGAGGGACAGCGCCCAGGCCCAGAGTTCAGGCCCCATGACCGGACCCAAAAAAAAAAAAAAAAGTAGAAAGTCTTGACCGTTAGACCATGCAGAATAACGAATCTCTGGGATTGAAGACAGCCTAGATATTATAGAGAAAGAACATACAACTATCCGAGACAAATCCAAGAAATATAATAGATCTACTCAACGTTTGAAAGATACCATCAGAAGGCCTAATCTGAGGATAATGGGTGTAGAGGAGCACCTAGAGACAGAAGTTAATGGTCTAGGAAATTTAACAAGATCCTAGCAGAGAAGTTCCCAAACATGCAAAAAGATAGGCCTATTCAGATACCAGAAGCTTTTGGAACCCCAAATAGATGAGACCAGAACATGACATCCCACCATCACATTATAATCCAAACAGGATCAATTCAGACCAAGGAAAGGATCCTTAAAGCTGTCAAGGAGAAAAGAGCAATCACTTATAAAGGGAAACCAATTAGAATAACCTCAGATTTCTCAGCAGACAATTAAAGCAAGAAGAGCCAGGAATGATGTACGCCACACCCTAAAGACAAATAACTATCAACCAAGAATACTGTACCAGCTAAACTCTCCTTTATAACGGAAGGTCAAATAAAAACCTTCCATAGCAAAGAAAAATTGAAACAATATATCTCCACCAAACCAACAAAAGATATATAAAGATGTCTACACATAGAAGACCAACAAGAGCACAATAAAGGCCAAGAAACTGCATCCAAACTGAGAATCCAAGAACCATAGGAAGTACCCATTTGTCACAGCTCCCAAGAAGGTGGATAACATGGCAGGAATTACCAAACACCTCTCAGTCATAACTCCCAATATTAATGGACTTAACTCTGCAATTAAGTGACATAGACAGTCTAGTTGGACTAAAAAGCAAGATCCTGCTATCTGCTGCCTTCAAGAGTCACACCTTCCCCATAAAAACAAACATATTCTGAAAGTAAAAGGCTGGAATAAAATCTACCAAGCAAATGGCCTCCATAAACAGGCAGGAGTTGCAATCCTAATATCAGATAAAATAGATTTCAAATTAAAATTAGTGAGAAGAAAGCCAGGTGCTGGTGGCTCATGCCTGTAATCCTACCTACTCAGAGATCCGAGGATCCCACTTCAAAGCCAGCCTGGGCAGGAAAGTCTGTGAAACTCTTATCTCCAATAAGCCACCAGAAAACCAAAAGTGGTGCTGTAGCTCAAGTGATAGAGCACTAGCCTTGAGCTGAAGAGCTGAGGGACGGTGTTCAGGCCTAGAGTTCAAGCCCCACAACCAACCAAAAACAAAAAATTAGTGAGAAGAGATAAAGAAGGTTGCTACATACTAATTAAGGATATTACAATTCTAAATATCTATTCACCAAACAACGGAGCACCCAAATTTATCCAAGAAACACTACTTTCCCTCAAATCTCACATAGATCCAAAGACATTAATTGTTGGGGACTTTAACACACCACTATCCTCACTAGATAGATCAACTCGGCAAAAACTCAACAGAGAAATCTGAGATCTAAACAACTGCATAGATCAACTAGATTTGACAGACATCTATTGAATATTTCACCCAGCAGCATCAGAATACACATTCTTCTCAGCAGCACATGGAACATTTTCCAAAATAGACCACATTTTAGGTCACAAAGCAAACTTGTCCAAATTCAGAAACATTGAAGTTATGCCCTCAGACCACCAGGGAATAAAATTAGAACATCAAAAGGCACCAAAAAAAAAGTCCTGTAACACATGAAGGCTGAACAACACACTGTTGAATCACCAGTGGGTCATGGAAGAGATTGGAAAGGAAATTCAAATGTTCATGCTATTCAACAAAAATGAACACACAAATTACCAGCTCCTCTGGGACACAGCAAAGGCAGCACTCAGAGGCAAGTTTATAGCTCTGAGTTCCTACATCAACAAATTGGAGAGATCTGAAACCAACAATTTAATGAGACATCTGAGCCTCCTTACAAAGAGAGCAAGCTAAACCCAATCCAGTGGATGGAAAGAAATAATTAACATTAAATCAGAATTAAATGAATTGGAATCCAAAAAAAATCATAGAAAGAATCAACAAAACAAAGAGCTGGTTCTTCAAAAAAATTAACAAAATGGACAGACCCTTAGCCAATCTTACCAGAAAAAGAAGAGAACACACCCAAATAAACAAACTCAGAGATGAGAATGAAAACATCACCACAGAAACAACCAAGATTCAGAATATTATAAGGGAATACTTCTCAAACTTTGATGCTAATAAGTTTGAGAATCTGGAAGAAACCGACCATTTCCTAGCAAATATCGAAATGCTGAAACCAAACCAAGATGAGTTAAACCATCTTAACAGGCCCATATCAAGCATTGAAATAGAAACAAATAAGAGACCTCCCATCTAAGAAAAGCCCAGGACCAGATAGATTACAGTAGAATTCTACAAGGCCTTCAAAGCAGAGCTCACACCAATACTCCTCCAACTCTTCAATGAAATTGAAAGAAAAAAGTTCACTACTGAACTCTTTCTATGAAGCCATCATAACTCTCAGCCCAAAACCAGGCAAGGACTCATCAAAGAAAGAGAACTATAGACCCATTTCTTTAATGAACATTGATGTAAAACTTCTCAACAAAATTTTGGCCAATCAACTTCAACAATTCCTCCAAAAAATCAAACACCATGATCAAACAGGACTCATTTCAGGGATGCAATATATGCAAATCAATTAATATAATTTATCATATCAACAAGACCAAGATAAGAACACATGGTTATCTCAATGGATGCAGAAAAAGCATTTGACAAGATCCAATACCCCTTTATAATGAAGGCTCTGGAAAAACTAGGAATCCATGGAACATTCTTCAATACAATAAAGGCTGTATATGACAAATCTACAGCCAGCATGATACTTAATGGCAAAAAAAAAACAAACTAAAGCCATTTCCCCTAATTTAGGAACAAGCTAAGGATGTCCACTCTCTCCACTTCTCTTCAATTTAGTATTAGAATGCCTAGCTACAGCAATAAGACAGGATGCAAACATAAAAGGGATCCAAATAGGGAAAGATGAAGTAAAACTCTCCCTCTTTGCAGATGACATGATCTTGTATTCAAAGAATCCCATGGACTTCACTCCCAAATTACTCAAGCTGATTCGAAACTTTGGCAAAGTAGCAGGGTATAAAATTAACCCTCAAAAATTAATGGCTTTTCTGTATGCCAACAATGAAAAGAGCATGGCTGAATCAGGAAAGCAACTCCATTCATAATAGCCCCACAAAAAATAAAATACCTAGGAATTAACTTATCTAAAGAAGTGAAGGACTTCTACAATGAAAACTTTAAAAATTTGAAAAAGGAAGTCAAAGCAGAACTTAGGAAGTGGCAAAAACTCCCATGCTCCTGGATTGGAAGGATCCACATAGGGAAAATGGCAATACTTCCCAAGGCTATCTACAAATTCAATGTGATACCTATCAATATTCCAACCTCATTCTTCAATGAAATAGAAGAAGCAATCCAAAAATTCATATGGAACAGTAAAAGACCTCAAATAGCAAAAACAATCCTTAACAGAAAGAACAGTGATGGAGGAATATCAATACCAAATTTCATACTCTACTACAAAGCCATAGTAATCAAAACAGGTTGGTATTGGCACAAGAACAGACCTCAGAACCAATGGAATAGAATAGAAAACCCAGAAATGAACCCACAGACCTATAGCCACCTAATCTTTGATAAGGGAGCTAAAAAAGAACAGAATGGAAGAAAGACAGCCTCTTCAGTAATGGTGCTGGCAAAATTGGTTAACTACTTGTAGAAAACTAAAGCTAGATCCTTATATATCACCCTGCACCAGAATCAACTCTAAATGGATTAAAGACCTTGGAGTCAAAGCAGACACTCTGAAAACCTTACAGGATGGAATAGTAGAAACCCTAGGTCTTGTTGGCACAGGCCAAAATTTTCTTAATAGAGACCCAGAAACACAACAAATCAAAGAAAGGTTGGACAAATGGGACTGCATGAAGCTGCAGAGCTTCTGCATGGCAAAGGACATAGCTAGCAAGATCAACAGAAAGCCCGTGGATTGGGAGAAGATCTTCACTAGCCATACAACATATAAGGGTCTCATATCTAAAATATACTTGGAACTCAAAAAATTAAATCTCAACAACAAATCCTCAAAGAAGCCGGGCGCTGGTGGCTCACACCTGTAATCCTAGCTACTCAGGAGGCTGAGATCTGAGGATCACGGTTCAAAGCCAGCCCGGGCAGGAGCGACTGTGAGACTCCTATCTCCAATAAACCACCAGAAAACCGGAAGTGGCGCTGTAGCTCAAGTGGTAGAGCACTCGCCTTGAGCTGAAGAGCTGAGGGACAGCGCCCAGGCCCAGAGTTCAAGCCCCACGACCGACAAAAAAAAAAAAAAACAAATCCTCAAAGAAACAACTGCCCAATAAATAAGTGGGCTAAAGACTTAAAGAGAAGTTTCTCTGAAGAGGAAATAAGAATGGCCAATAGACACATGAAGAAATGCTAAACCTCTCTAGCCATAAAAAAAATGCAAATCAAAACAACATTGAGATTCGACTTCACCCCAGTTAGAATGGCTATAATAAAGAACTCTAATAACAATAGATGCTGGAAGGGATGTGGCCAGAAGGGAACCCTACTGCATTGTTGGTGGGAGTGTAAACTTGTTCAGCCTCTTTGAAAAGCAATATGGAGGTTCCCCAAAAGACTCCACATAGAGCTCCCTTATGACCCAGCAATCCCACTTCATTACCCAAATGATCACAAAGAAAACCATACTAAACCTACCAGCACAAGTATGTTTATTGCAGTATTATTTACCATAGCTAAGATATGGAACCAACTCAGTAGATGAATGTATCAAGAAAATGTGATACACACACACACACACACACACACACACACACAATGGAATTCTATGCCTCCATCAGAAAGAATAACATTACCCCATTTGTTAGGAAATGGAAAGACTTGGAAAAAATTATATTTAGTGAAGTAAGCCAGGCCCAGGGAAACATAGGTTTCCCTTATTTGCAATAACTAGTATATATCTGGGACAAGTAGAAAAGGTCAAAAACTATGGACATATGACCAGATAAGATAAAGTTAAGCAAAATGAGCCCCAAGATAGGGACACAACTGGTTTTCTCTTTCTTGCTATTGTTTTTTTTTAAGGTTTTTTTTTAGGTTTTTTTAAATTGTGAAAATACTGTACAGAGGGGTTACAATTACATGAGCAAGGTAATAAGTACATTTCTTATCAAGCATTGTTGCCTCCTCCTTCTAACGTATTTATAATGTACCATGTGATTTTTTTGTTGCTTTGTATGTTCTTCCCCCACGTTAAAACCCCTGTTTTACTGTATTTGATGTGGGTCTAATTTGGGGAAGGGAAGGGAAAAAACAAAATGGGTTGACCCATTGTAACAATGAGACATACAAGGCTCTATGTTAAACAACGAACTTTACAATTTAGGTGGGGGAGGAGGAGGAGTGTAGTTGAGGAGATGGGAGGGAAGCGATGGTTTGGGAAAACAAAGGAGGGGGTAACAATGCTTGATAGGAAATGTACTCATTACCTTGCTCTCATGAACTGTAACCCCTCTGTACCGTATTTTTACAATAAAAAACTTATTTTAAAAAAGACATATTTTCTGTAATGCCACAAAATGGGATTTACCATTCTTTTTTAACATTCAAATGCCTTCAGAAAAAATACACTAAGAAGATCACTATAAGGGATTTCTAAAGGAATTACTATGTGAATTCTTGGAGTCCTCAGTTCTTAAATATACTCTATTTCATGTCTCCTGACAACACTCATTTTATCCTCACTTAATAGTCCCTTTACAATATTATAAATCAAACATCTATCTTTAAAAACTAAAAGAAAAAAGGAAAAAATCAAATACAAATAACTATGAAAATGAAGTGTAAAAATAAAAATAAAGGAAGGAAAGGAGGGTAGAGGGAAGAAAAAAGATTGGAAGAAGGGAAATTAGTATATTTACTAACTCATATCTTTTGTTGTTGGTGGTGGTGGTGGTCATGGGGATTGAACTGTGGGCCTGGGCTCTGTCCCTCAGCTCTTCAGCTCAAGGTTAGCACTCTGCCACTGAGCCAACTTCCCAATCCTAATTCATATCTTTAAAAAAAGAGAAACTCGGATCCACACAAATCTTGCCTTCAAATATATACACACAAATGCATACACATAAATTATCTGACTTCTCAAATTGGCAGGCAAAATAGGCATGGATAGAAAAATATTTCATTTCATTTTATTATAAAAAATAATGTAAATATGTATACAAAGTTTAGCATACCTTTCCTCATTTTCCTTGTTGTTATCAAGCCTTCTTCAATGCCTGTCCTGTTTTTGAGAGGGCAAATGTCTCAGTAGAAGCTGATGCAGATAGTAATTCTATGTTTAACTATTCCAGAAACTGATAAACTGGTTCCCGAACTGACTAAACCATTTTACATTCCATGAGCAATAAATAAGGGTTACACTTTCCCAATTTCTCCACATTCTTGCTAATACGTCTTAGGTTCTCTTTATAGCCACCTTAGAGTGTGTGAAGAATTGTAATTTGACTTACATTTCCCTAATGTCTAACGATATAGAAAGTCCTTTTGTGCATACTAATCATACTGGGATTGAACCCAGGGCCTCACATTTGAAATACATGATCACTTAAACCACACCCCCAGCAATTTAAATCTTATTTGGAGAAATACTAATTCAAGTCTTCTGCCCTTTTTTTTAATTTCAATATTTGAGTTGACTGTTTATTATTGAGACATGAGAGTTCTTCATATCTTCTAGATATAAATCAGCATGATACATGATTTGTGGGGCTGGGAAGTTGGCTCAGTGGTAGAGTGCTCACCTCGCATGCATGAGGTCCTGGGTTCGATTCCTCAGCATCACATAAGCAGAAAAAAACAGAAGTGGCACTGTGGCTCAAGTGGTAGGGCGCTAGCCTTGAGCTGAAAAGCTGAGGGATAGCACCCAGGCACAGAGTTCAGCCCCCATGACCAACAAAATAAATAAATAAGATACATGATTCACAAATTTGTTTTTATAATTTTTATGGTTTCCTCTAGAACACAAAATTTTTCATTCTAGTAAAGTCCAATTATTCTTTTTTCACTTATGTTTTTATGGCTTACATATGAATCATCACCTAATCCAAGTTCACAAAAAAATTATCCAATTTATGTAATCTCTTGCATTTAAGTCTGATTCACTTAGGGCTAATTTTTGTGTATGGAGTGAAGCAGGAATGCAGCTTAATTTGCATGAGGATATTAAGTTGTCCCAGTACTATGGGTTAAGACGATTATTGTTTTCTATTGATTTTATTGTCATACCACATACATCAAAAAAAAATCACATTACTAGGGTATAGGGTGGGTGATTCTGTGGTAGAGCACTAACCTAGCAAACAAGTCTCTGTGTTTGATATCTGTCAATGTTCATAATAACAATAATGATAAACATGATAATAGCTTTTTTAAGATATGAATACTATTGTAGTTTTGTTGTATATGTGACACTTCTGGGCTTGAACTCAGGGCCTGAGAAGTGTCCCTGACATTTTTAAATCAATCTTAGTGCTCCATAACTTGATCCACAGCTCCACTGCCAGCTTTTTTGGTAGTTAATTGGAGATAAGAGTCTCATCGACTGCTCCAATGCTGACTTTGAAGCACAGTTCTCAGATCTCAGCCTTCTGAGTAGCTAGGATTTCAGGTGTGAGCCACCAGCACCTGGCTTGTAACAAAAATTTTAAATACATCTTCTTATGTAGAAGTACAATTTGAAAAGTAGATTTTTTAATCCCTACATTGATCATGTGAATTGCATGTGGAGATTTTTTGTCTTAGTTTTCCATACTAACTTTACTACCAGGCAATTGAGACTGGTTTTATGATCATCTAAAGTAGCTAACTGTTACAATTCATGACCCCCTCTATGTACTTCTCTTCTCACTTGTAAAGTGAAATTGGCCCCAGCTAAGTTATGTGTCAGGATTGTGTCCTGAATTGAATAATATCCAAAAAGGGATCCTAGATGGTGAAAAACTACAGCATAACTAGTAAAGTGTCACAAAAAAGAACAGAAAATTATGAAGTGAAAGAGAAGATCTGAAGAGTAGAATGACCCCCTTTAAATATTCTTTAATGATTTTACTACAGCTACATACCTGAAGAAAGCTTGTTTCGGGGGCATTTTCACCTCTCTTTTCACAATAAAAAGATGAAAATATTCTGCTTTCCCCAAAGTTTGTTTATCCCAAAAATTCAATGACAACCATAGTAGTTCTTTTATACTAATATTTTTTAAGGAATCAACTAATTGCATTAATTTGCTGTCTTTAAATATACCTTTAAATACACTTTTCAGCCAAGTGTTGGTCACTGTAGTTCTAGCTGCTCAGGAGGGTGAAGTCAGAAGATCATCATTACAGTTTAAAGACATCTGAGGCAGAAAAGTCCAAAAGGTTTTATCTCCAATTAACCAGCAAATGCCAGACTGGAGGCATGGCTCAAGTGATAGAGCACAAGCCATGAATAAGCAAGCTAAGTAACAGAATGAGGCTCTAAGTTCAAGCTAAGCTACTGGTACATGCACATACACACACAAAAAATATATTTAGTGTATATGTATATATGTATGTATATATGTATATGTGTATGTATACACATACATACATGCATGTATATGTATATATACTTTGCCATGGTTTTTTTGCAAGTTCTAGGGTTTGAACTCAGGGCCTGGGCACTGTCCCTGAGCTTCTTTTGTTCAAGCCTAGCATTCTACCATTTGAGCCAGAGAGCCACTTCCAGCTTTTTCTGTTTATGTGGTATTGTTGAATTGAACCCAGGGTTTCATGCATGCTAGGCAAGCACTCTACCACTAAGCCACATTTCCAGCCCTTCTGCAATGTTTTTATGCAGTAAATATGAATGAGATAGCAACTCCTTTGGAATTATTTATATATATATATATATATGTATATATATATATATATATATATATCCTTCAAGGATAAGTTTTTTCTCCTTTTAAATATTTTTTACTTCTATCATGCTTCTTCTCAGACTTCATTAATGGAATCATGGTACATACTCCATCTCTTACCCCTCTGTAATCTTCTTCTACCTCTGAATCTATCTGTGCATAACCTGAAAATTTTGTTCATGTTGTTATGAAGATTAGTAGCTTTTTAATTGCTGTGCAGTATTTTATTGAATAAGTGAACCACAATTAAACTATTCTATATGAACATCTGGATTGTTTACATTTTGTGACTATTATTAACAGAGCTCTATGAACATGTTGTGCCAACTACTTCGTGGACAAAAGCAGTTTTTCTCTTGAGTTTTTACCCAGGAGGGTAAATGCTAGTCATGTAATAAGGTTTGTGCTTAATTTCAGTAAATACTATTTTTACTGAAATCTTCAGTAAATGCTGCAAACAGGTTTTTAAATTGGTTATAAGAATTTACAATCCCATCTGGAATATATGAGAGTTCAAATTGTTCTACATTCTCACCAACAAAAGGTATTGTCTATCTTTTTAATTTTAGCCTATATGCTCTATTATTTTATTTTTTAAAATCTGTCATTTTACTAATTGTAAAACAGAAGGCACGTTACCCTCTATCCTGTCACCTTCTACCTACTTAAAATGTGGTCCCCACCAGTAACACTAAGAAAAAGAGCAAAAAAAATTCTTGGGAGCTTGTTAAAAATGTACTCAGTAAGCAGGAGAAAATGAGGGAGGGGGTGATAGTGTTTAAAAAGAAAGGTACTCATTCTCCTACTTATGTAACTGTAACCCCCTGTTCATCACCTTTATACTAAAGATATTTTAAAACAATTTTTAATGTACTGAATCTAAAAGGAAAAGAGCTAATCATTAGGAGCATACATTGGGATCACAAAGAAAAGGTCATATGCTTTGTATATTTGGTTTTTTGTCAGTTGTGGGGTTTGAACTCAGGGCCTCAGCACTGTCCCTGAGCTCTTCAGCTCAAGGCTAGTACTCAATCAATTTGAGCCACAGCACCACTTCCCTGCTTTGTTTCCTTTTTGGAAGTACTTCTTTCTAGTAGTAAAAGATTAGAAACAACATATCAGAATTTTAGCAAAAAAATGGTCTCAAATATCCTGCAAAGATCTTATAATATGACCTTATTTTAATTCACCTTTGTATCTTTCATATTAATCTGGCACATAGAAGATACTTCATAAATTATTGCTTAATTTTTAAATAAAATTAAGGTTTGAAGATATAGGAATAAATGCAAAATATGTACTCAACAAGTTATAATAATTAATGTTAAATGATAGAATCACCAAAACACCTTAACAAAAAGAAAAATCATGAGGAATAATACAGAGAATACAACCACAGATGCAGAAAAGTAGAAAGTAAATTTTTAAAATGTATATCAATTTATGCCAATACATTTTTAAGCCAAAAGAAAACTAGACATTTCTCAGCAAAATATACATTACTAAAAATGACTATAGAGGGGCTGGGAAGGTGGCTCAGTGGTAGAGTGCTTGCCTTGCATGCATGAGGCCCTGGGTTTGATTCCTCAGCCCCATATAAGCAGAAAAAGCTGGAAGTGTTGCTGTGGCTCAAGTGGTAGAGCACTAGCCTTGAACTGAAGACCTGAGGGACAGCGCCCAGGCCCAGAGTTCAGGCCCCCCAACCAGCAAAAAAAAAAAAAGACTATAGAATGGGTAGGCAATATGAAGAGATTGATAAATTATTGTGAAGTACCTATCCCTTTAAAAAGTATAAATATCAAATGGATTTACAGATAAGGCTTTTGACCAATAAAGAATTTACAACTTCCTATGTTCTCTAAATTATTCCAGAACACAAAGATGAAAAGTTTCCAATTCATTTTAAAAGCTAGTATGATCCAACCATCAAAACTCTATAAATATAGCACCAAAATGCATGAATCATTGATACAAATTTATGTACACAAAATTCCAATCCAGCAGTATAATTTTATATTTATACACTGTAATCTAGTTAGTTGGTAGAATACAATGATTAAGTGTTAGAAAATCTATCAACATGTTTTTCACAATAATAATAAAAGTAAAGAATAAAGAGGGGCTGGGAAGGTGGCTCAGTGGTAGAGTGCTTGCCTTGCATGCATGAGGCCCTGGATTCAATTCCTCAGCACCACATAAGCAAAAAGAAAAATGCCGGAAGTAGCACTGTGACTCAAGTGGTAGACCACTAGCTTTGAGCTGAAGAGCTGAGGGACAGCACCAAGGCCCAGAGTTCAGGCCCCATGAGTGGACCCAAAATAAATAAATAAATAAAGAGTAGCTTTACTAATAAGTGTGAAAAATATTTGAGAAAAATTTGAAACTATATTAAACCAAAAGATCCTTCCTAACAAAGAAATATCAAATGAATCTAATCAAAGAAAAAGTTATGTGGACTAGATCAACAGTCTACACTTGGATCAGTAACAACCAGACACTCAAGTACAGGATGAGACATGATCCAAAAAATAAAAGGCTTGTCAGTTTTAGTTGGCAGTAAGATTAATTAGTCAATAGGGTAATGTGTTTTCCATAAAAATTAGGTTCTACTAATAGAAGAATATTATCTAAGTCAAGAGAGGTGATAAGTCCAGTTCTCTATAATGACAATACTTGAAAGTTCATATCCGGACCATTATATTTTAGTAGAATCATCTCAAGAAAATTACTTATTTCCTAGGTTTTCTTATCCATAAATTGGAAATAATAAACACATACTCACAGGATTAAGCCTTATATGAGGAATACTTGGCATATAACATTGTTCAATAAAACAAAATTTTAACCAACTTGTCAAAACATTCTTTCATTGAACAATATCTATTGAGTACTTGTTAGGTGCGAGATGCTGATTCATTTACTAAAAGTTAATTAATAAGCAAACAGACAAAACACTTGTCCACAATAAACTTATATTCTGATCAATCAGAGTCATTATTTACCCAGCAAAGACTAGAATATCACCATGTTATAAAATATAACATCATGAAAAGATGATTTATATACTCTTCCAACTCGAGGTTCCATAATGCAAAAACTATCACTTTGTACTTTTAGATACAAATATCCAGAAATGTAACAACTACCATACCACTCCTTTTCCCTTAGTATTATAATTATGACATGGCTGCCTGTAGGAAATCCCTTGATTTCTGCTGCATTCTTAGATACTATCTTTTTTTTCAGGGTGGGGGGAGGGGACATAGGTCATGGGGCTTGAACTCAGGGCCTGGGCGCTGTCCATGTACTTTTTCCCTTAGGGCTAGTGCTCTACCACTTTAAGCCACAATGCCATTTCCAGTTTTCTGATGGTTAATTGGAGTCTTATAGACTTTCCTGCCCAGGCTGGCTTTGAACCCTGATCATCAGATCTCAGCCTCCTGAGTAGCTAGGATTACAGGCATGAGCCAACAGTGCCCACCTCACATACTATTTTATTCATCCATTTATATGTTCATCTCAGATTCCTCTGCTGCTCTACCTACTTCCTTTTCTCAACTAGCATCCTCTTCACCAAGGAAACAATATGGAATTATTAAGGAGCTTAACTTTTGTTGTCAGAAAAACCTGAGTTAACTCCAAAATCTAGCATGGCCATTCTACTGCCACTACTAGTAATCTGGGGCCTTAAAGTCAAGCTCTGTTGATTGTTACACTGATGCTATACTCCTCCTGATAGATACTTTCTGAGGGGAAATCATACTGGGATTCCACAATTTTACAAAAGCTTGAGGCCAGGCACCAGTGGCTCACATCTGTAATCCTAGCTACTCAGGAGGCTGAAATCTGAAGATTATAGTTCAAAGCCAGCCTGGGCAGGAGAGCCTGTGAGACTCTTAACTCCCATTAATTACCAAAAAGCAATAAATGGACCTGTGGCCCCAAGTAGTAGAGTGCTGACTTTGAGCACAAAACCTCAGGGACAGTGCCTAGGTCCTGAGTTCAAGCCCCAGGACCTACACACACACACACACACACACACACACAAGCTTAAGGGCAACATAGAACAACAGAGGGTTACTAACTCTACATCTCATGTCAATTTCATACCACATAACACTCTGAGACTAGAAATCAAGTATGAGATCACTAGCAAAGCTAAGATTCACCTGGGCCCTCGCTGGGACATAAATCTGTGTGTGCTAGCTGCTGCTGCTCTAAACTGTACCATTGTTTGTTCAGTTTCTGCTACAATCACAGTTATGTATCCAGCCTGAGATACTCATATGTATCTAGCCTCATACTCATTCATACCCAAGCCAACTAGTCTCCAAAAATTATGAAAATTGGAGAGGAGGGGCTGGGAAGATGGCTCAGTGGTAGAATGCTTGCCTTGCATGCATGAGGCCCTGGGTTCGATTCCTCAGCACCATATAAGCAAAAAGAAAAAAGCCAGAAGTGGCGCTATGGCTCAAGTGGTAGAGCGCTAGCCTTGAGCTGAAGAGTTGAGGGACAGCGCCCAGGCCCAGAGTTCAGGCCCCACAACCAGACCCCAAAAAAAAGAAGAAGAAAAAAAAGAAAATTGGAGAGGAAGAGGCTCACCTTGTAATAAAAGAATTTTAGTTACAAAAGATTTGTTGATCTGCAGTTGAAGATATTCTCAAAGTATCTATTACTATAAATCAATTTAAATTCTAGTAGAATTGGATTTTGACCCTCATTTTTGTTCAGGTTCTCTTTTCTAAAAACATTCACTTGAATAACAGCTTTAATATTTTACATGTATCTATTAGATGCTAGGGAATGTTTTAAATACTTGTATTTTTTCCTTAAAAAATGCTAAGATGCTGGCATCAATGTCTCGAGCCTGTAATACTAGCTGAGAGGTGAGGGTCATGGTTTGAAACCAGCCTGGGCAGAGTCTGCTTGAAATTCTTTTCTCCAATTAAACACTCAAAAACTGGAGGTAGAGCTGTGGCTCAAAGTGGTAGAGCAATAGCCTTGAGCAAAAGAACTCAAGGACAGCATCCAAGCCCTCAGTTCAAAGCCCCACAATTTACAAAATAAAAAAAAATGCTAAGATACTAGTTCTGCTTTACAGATTAAACCCAATTTTATATTGCCACACCTTATTCGATACCAAACTAACTCTCCAGAACTGTATAGCTCAGAGAACTAAAATTAAAGTCAGTATTGGATTTCTACTCCTCAGAATACTTGACAGGAGATACTAAGAACAGGTATTTAAGCTTAACATAACAAAAATGTAAACATAATCTTAAGTGGAGTGGGAGACAATAAAGATTCATTGGAGGAGAATGTTTTAAGCTTTTAAGTCAAGAGCTATCAATATAACCTTGCTCTAAAATTGACATCTATTCAATAACCTAAGTACCTACAAAGAACTTAAGTAGATCTGAAGAAATTTACCTAGACCTACTTCTGGCTTAGAGGTTATTCATTGTATATTGCAGTCTAGCATTTCTATATACAATAAAATATCAACTAAGAAATAACTGGCCTTACTGGCTTTATATACAGTTGAAACAGAAAGAAATGTATTGATTCAGAAAGTTTAGTTATATCAAGGGAAATGAGATATTAAAGAAATTATAAGCCAGAAATTATAAGCCAGATTTATAGGCTTGTGCCTATAAATCTAATTCAGGAGGCTGAGATCTAAGGATCTGGGTTCAAAGCAGGAAAGTGCAGGAGACTCTTATCTCCAATTAAGAACACCAGAAAACCAGAAGCAGTGCTGTTGCTCAGAGTGCTACAGCTCTAGCCTTGTGGAAAAAAGCTTAAGGACAATACCAGGCCCTGATTTCAAGCCCTGTGACAGAAGAAAACAAGAAAGAAAGAAAGAAAGAAAGAAAGAAAGAAAGAAAGAAAGAAAGAAAGAAAGAAAGAAAGAAAGAAAGAAAGAAAGAAAGAAAGAAAGAAAGAA
>NW_012267399.1:1176853-1265270 GCF_000151885.1 Dipodomys ordii | reverse complement strand
AAGGAAGGAAGGAAGGAGAGAAAGAAAGAAAGAGAGAAAGAAGGAAAGAGAAGGAAAGAAAAGAAAGAGAGAGAGAAAGAAAGAGAGAGGGAAGGAAGGAAGGAAGGAAAGAGGGAGAGAATGAAAGAGAGAAGAGAAGGAGGGAGGGAGGGTAAGCAGGGAAAGAAAGAATGAAGGAAAGAGTGAAAAAGGAAGAAGAAAAAGGAAAGAGAAAGAAAAAAGAGAGAAAGAGAGAAAAATGCATGTGTGAATTGCCATGGTGAAATCCATTTGTATAATTACTATACACTAAAGGAATGAACAAGAAATGAATCACAGAAAAGTTAAAACAGGCTGTGTTAGAGATGGGTGAGGGGCATTGGTCAGAGTTGCATGAGACCAAATATGATTCAATTACTTTATATTCATTAGGAAAATAAAGCAATAAAACCTATTGAAATTGTTGTAAAAATGGGAGGAGGGATGAAGGAGAGTTAGAGGGGGTGAGTTTGATCAGAGCACACTGTATACACATAAGAAATGTCACAATGAAACCCTTCTTGTACAACAAATACATCCTTAAAAATCTAGACACAATAAACGTCAAAGATGGTATGCCTATTAGCAAAGAGCCAATTATTGGTAATCTTCAAATAACTTATTTATGTAACACAATGTTCTCTGTCAGCAGAAGCAGGATCTTGAAAGGAAAAGTTAAAAAAAAAGATAATGGATCATCCACTAAGAATGAATCATCTTAAAGTTCAAAGGAAAGATAATTTGGTAATTTCTGCTTCTGAACGTGAAGCTGACAAAAGGACAGGCAAATCCTTGCTTTGCACTATACCATGCTAACTAAAACTAGTACATACTGGAGCTATATTCTTACTTTTCACAGTTCGGTAGTAATTGAGATCAAATCGTAACAGAGGAATTATGTAAAGTTCAGATCAGAACTATGCCAAGTGAAGAGATGGTTCTGATTAATAAGAATTTAACCACACCTACTAATAATATAATAATGTTTAGTTATTATAATAATAATGTTTACTTCCTTATTATCCAGGCTCCTTGGATAATTATCCTGGCTCATAGAATATTAAGGAGAAATTTCTTTGTCTTGCTTGCCTTTTGGAGGTAGCTGTGCTATGCAGTAGTAATACCATAGGACTTCAAGCAAGGACATTTATGTCAAGGTTACAGTTTTGCTACTTGTGATCTTAGCAAGTCATTTTTTCTCTCTCACTCTTATTTTTCTATAAAAGAAAAGTTATATCTATATCCAAAGTTGTGTAAATTTACTAATAAAATATAAATCACTAATGTTTAATGAGAACTTATATCAGGCATTTGCTTATTTAATGTTCTCAAAACTGTTACACAGATACTATTATTATCACCATATTATGAAAACATATTTGGTACATGCTAACTTCTCAACATATGTCATATGCATTACTTAATATCACCTTCATCCATGATAACAAATAGGCACTGAAAGAAAATAAGAAAAGCTAAGCTGAGTGTCTATAATCATGCTACTCAGGAGGCTGAGATCTGAGGATCGCAATTCAAAGCCAGACAGGGCAGAAAAGTACTCGTGAGATTTTTTCCTCCAATTAACCCTCAAAAACTGGAAGTGGAGCTGTGGTTCAAAGTGATAGAGAACCATCCTTGATTGTCAAAGTTTGTAGAGTTCATAATGACAATTCCCTTGCGAAGGTTAAGATGTTTTTGTGACTTTAGCTAAGTATCACATCCCACAATACTGTGAAATTTATGTAATCACTTAATATCAATAAAGACTTAAAAAAAAAAAGAGCTCAGTGACAGTGCCCAAGCCCTGAGTTCAAGACCCACAGCTGACAAAAAAAGAAAAAAGAAAAGAAAAGTTGAAATCTGTTTATGTATTATAAGCTTTAAAAAGCTGGTGGAAGAGAAGTTCTTAATGAAGATAGTTTCTATTCTTAGATACTCCTTTATCTTCCTCCTGAGTGTTGGTTGCACTCTAAGATTCTGGAAGAAGTTAACTATCAAACTTTGAAGCAAGCCAACTCTCTTGGTGACAGAAACCATATTCAAAAAGCCTGGTGCTGCCATGGCTGCCAGCCTAGCCAAACTCATGCAATGAACTGATGGCTGGGTCCCAACAACCTGCCTATCTCATGCAGCCCAATCTCGCTAACACAACCCTTTAATGCTAATAGTTTCTAGTCCTTCCTAAAGTTTCTGTTACACATTTGAGGTTAAAAAGTGAGAGTTCTGTACAGAAGAATACTGTGAAAATGCCCTCAGTCAAGAGTTGCCAGTTCACTAACACAAATTCATACATTAAATTATATTAGTACAATTTGCTACTTTAAAAGACACAGTGTACATGTTCCAGGATTGCCATATAAACCATGAATCTTCATTAAAAGTTCTTTGGGAAGAAATAGCACAGTGCAATGCCCAGAAGGGAATTAGATAGGGTATCAGAGCTGAAACCTCTTTGGAGATCATCAAACGTCCTATCAGCCAAGAAAGGAACTAATTCGTAGAAGGAAATGATGTAGCCAACATCACCCAAAGTTTAGTGGCAGAGGAGAAACTCCCATATTGAGCTTTTACTATTATATCAAACTTCCCAAGAAGTATACCAGCAAATTACAGAAAAGGGGGGAAAGGAGAACAATACTTATTATAACTGCCTATAGCCATCCTGATAGCAGTCTTCTCCACTTTTCCCAACTTCTGCTCTTACTGTATCTAAGTCCAAAGAAGGCTGAGTATAGATGTAACAAGGAGCCATAGGCATTCAAGCAAGCTATGAACCTCTCCTGAAACATGGTAATAAAACCTTGGTGGTACCAACATATCCACAGAATGACTAAAACTGATTTACCTTAAAGAATAAAAGGTTAAGTCTTTCTCCTATCTTATATCAGAACCCTGGAAAAATGCCACAGAACTGTTTCTTAAACCTTAACACTGCTAAATCTATAGCCATACTTCCTATACTAGGTTTCCAGTAACAGCTACATTCTCCCAAACAAAACAATCCTGTTCCAGGTAAGTATCCCCTAAGGACAATCCTTTTCCTTCTGATTCATCATCCCTCCTTCTCTTTCCCAACCAACCTTTCCATTTCAATAGCCTCCTAAATGGGGATACCATCCTAGGAGCACATATATAAATATATTGGGGGTATTTCTGTTTATTTAAAAAGAAAAAGTAATCTTCATTTAAATTTAAATACAAATTAGGAGTCTCAGTCTCTATATTAAAATAATCCTCATCCTATATCACCAATGTATTAGATTTAGGAGGAAGACTGATTATAGATACTATATCTAAATTTTTGTACTACATTAACAGTGATCTTTCCAAAGAAACAACAGTTTGAGAATCATATTAATAATATACACCTTAGTGAGAAGATCATGACCAACTTAACAACTTTACTTCAAAGTAGGAGCTCTTTAATGGACACATTACAAGGCAGAAACAATAACAATTCAAGTAAGTCTGGCAAAAATAGACCAATTTTTTTATTATCAGGAAAAATTTGATATAAAGATTTATACCTAGTATGATTAACAGTGTACTTTGCCCTATTGTACTTTGAGGTGTTAAATAATAAGACTATGAAGTCTTTACAATCAGCAAGACATTTAAAAACCAAGCACACAGGTATAAATTTGAATTGCTATAATTTTCCAACAATGTTTTAAAATCACATAAAACTCAATCTAGTATTTTGACAAAATTTCATAGAACTTAATGTTAAAGGTTTAGGAACCTCTCCTGAACTTTCTTTATAAAACATCAGAATCTATGTTATTAGGAAAAGCACTTCTTCTTCCTGCTATCAAAAGAACTGCAATGATACACAGTAAACAATATGGCAACCAATTTAAATACTTTCCCTTAAGTAAATATCTGACCTGCAGCTAGATGCCAATGGCTCACACCTACAAAACTAGCTACTCATAAGGTTGAGATCTGAAGGATCATGCTTTGAAGCCAATCTACATAGAAAAGTCCAAGAGACTGCATCGCCAATTAACCAGAAAAAAAAAAAAACAAACAGCCAGCTTGGAGGTATGAGCAAGCAAGCTGAGTAAGCACCAGGCCCTCAGTTCAAGCCCTGGTAACAGAAAAACTAATCAAAGCTGCTTAATGTACAAGTATAGAATAACCACTATCCAAAACACAGTGTGAATGATAAGGTATCTTCTGGGTTCATGTGGCCAGAAACTACCATAAGCAAATGTGGAAGTTCCATGGAAAACATGGTGGAAGATCTGTAAAAAGAAGTACTATCCTGAGTGAATGCACATATTTCTTAATATGACTCAGTTTATGATATTTCATAGGCAAGGTAAGCCACTGAAATACACACTAGAGAATATATAATCCCAACAGTAATTTGTTTGGATACAAATAACTTCTAGAACAAACTAAGTAAGTGGAATCACTGCTGAAGTAGTCACCTAACTGAACCGAAAGGAAAGGGGGCCAGTAAGAGAACACAAATAGAACCATTAGCCTCATTAACTACAGTAGCCAAAGCACTTTCAGCAAAATGTTGAAGACCAATGTTACACAATAATGGAATAACCTTGTAAAATATAGGAAAATCTTTGCAATTCTTTGAAATTAGATGGGAAGTAACTATGAGAATTGTTTGTGTCACCCACAGATTCCACTACTTATCTCCTCAGTTATCAGACTTAAGGATAAAATACTAAAAACTAGCATAGCAAATATGCTGAACTTTTATATGATGAGAAGCTGTGAGTGTGTTATTAGTTCTATAAGTTGGATAGACAGATAGGCATCTACATATATATAAGCAATCAAACAATGTGCCTCTTCAAGTAAAGATAATATTTTATCAAATAAGGAAGTAAATGTTTTCAAAACATTCATATTGTTAAATATCCTCTGGAAAACACAACATATATAACTAGTAATACATACATAGACACACATTTATATCAAAGGTTACTAAAGTCAGATTTTTAAATCACTTCATCGTCTCACAAGGCTTTTAAAAAATAGCAAACAATGTTCTAGAGTACAGGGCTTGAAAATGATTAGTTTTTAAGTATTTAATTCATCTATATCTCTTTTAAATGTCTGTGTATGACTATTTTATAGCATAGGGTGACACATTAGATGTCTATAATTTAAAATAAACAGGCATATGCATTCAGGCATTTGCTCTATTGAAAAGTTTGCAGAGCACTATTGCACTACATCAGAAGTTTTCACAAATAAATTTTAAAAATTGTCCTGACAGGTTGGGCACCAGTGGCACAAGCCTATAATCCTACCTACTCAGGAGGCTGAGATCTGAGGATTGTTGTTCGAAGCCTGCCCAGTCAGAAAAGTCCCTGTGAGACTCAACTCCAATTAACCACCAGAAAACCAGAAGTGGCTCTGTGGCTCTAAGTGGTAGAATGCCTTGAGCATAAAAGCTCAGGGACAGCGCCCAGGTCCTGAGTTCAAGCGCCTATACTGACCAAAAAAAAATTGTCCTGACAGAAGAATTATTTCAAATATTCCTAACTAGTAATAAGCTCCAATTGTTCTTAGACTTTCAAAAACATTTAAGATCTTTATTTCTTTCTCTCCTAATATCCTAAATTCTGTCCCTTTGACCCAAGGTACTGAAAAGACTTCCTCCTTTCATTCTAATCAAGGAATGTAGATCAGGTGCAGTGCTTCTATGTTCTTATGTTCTATGTTCTTAAAACAAACACCTAAAAAAGTTATCATAGAGATTTACTTTTAAGATGAATTAACAGTAGACTTAACAAACTAGAGGCCTCAATTAGGATAATTTAGGATGTCCCCTCTTACTAAACTTAATGAAATCATATTTCTGTTTTGACATGTTCCATGTATAAACTTTCACATATAAGCAAAACTAAAAGTGTTTCATTGTGGTCTCTAAAAATGTGAAAGATATTGATACAAATGCCCTATTATTGAGTTGGTGGTTTAATTATAGAAACTAGTTTATGCACAGATCAAACAGGAAGAAGAGAAACAATAAAGATGAGAACAAAGTGCTAAGAAAATACAAAATAAAAGCACTAATATACAATGTGAAGGAATATACTTTTCTATATGCTCTGTTAACATTAATGATCATTCTACAAGGATATAAGAGAAAAATGGGACACATACCTCACAACTAAAACAGAAAATTATGATGTGTCATTTGCTATAATGATATCATAATTAAAAATCCAACTATTGCTTATACCTTCCCTGTCATGTCATACATAAGATTTTGAGTCTACATGGTCCCATTCAATTTAGGCTGAGATAGATGATAGGCAGATAGACAAACAGACAGACAGACATGCATACACACACACACACACACACACACACACACACACATATACACACACACTTTTTTCCCTCTTGGAAAAAAGAAACCTGTTACAAAATTCAACACAACTTAAAACACAAAAGTAGTCAGTGTACATAAAACCCTACTTTTGTATACCTGCAAATTATACAAACATAAACAAGTAGAGGTATTCCTTGAACTTACTGTTGTCTGTAAAACTTAAAGGATTTAACCTCAGAAAAGCTGACAATTTTTAATAATGCTTACGAATATTTTATTAAATGTATAAAAACTAAACATACAACTTTAAATCCTAAGATTAAAGTTCTTTTCAAGACCTAAATATTTCAGTTTTCAATGAGAAATTTTTAATATTCAAATTTTCGTCTAGTGGATATTTGAGTCTTCAAATCAAGAGTAAAAACTATACCTAATACCTAGTTAACACTGAGTTATGTTCCAAATTATTTAAACTTTTTTAATCTCTCATATTATTTCAATTTATTTTTGTTAATTTTTTTTTTTTGGTCGGTCATGGGGCTTGAACTCTGGGCCTGGGTGCTGTCCCTCAGCTCTTCAGCTCAAGGCGAGCACTCTACCGCTAGAGCCACAGCGCACTTCCAGTTTTCTCATGGTTTATTGGAGATAAGAGTCTCACGGATTTTCTTTGCCCAGGCTGGCTTTGAACCATGATCCTCAGATCTCAGCCTCCTGAGTAGCTAGGATTACAGGGGTGAGCCACCGGCGCCCGGCTTTTCTTTTATTATAAAATTTAATTGAATTTTTTAAAGGAAAATGTCCTTAAAAATCTCACAACTGCCAGGCACCAGTGGCTCAGACTTATAATCCTAGCTATTGAGGAGGCTGGGATCTGAGGCTCATGTTCAAAGCTAGCCTAGGCAGAGAAGTCCATATGACTCTTATTTCCAATTAACCACCAAAAGAAAACAGAAATAGAGCTGCAGCTCAAGTGGTAGAGTGCTAGTCCCTAGCTTTGAGCACCAAAGCTCAGGGACAGCACTCAGGCCTTGAGTTCAAACCCCAAGACTGGCACCAAAAAAGAAAAAAAAGAAAATTCATACTTCCCCCCACCTTCCTTTATACAACTTCAAGGCCTTTCTTTTTAAAGTAGAGATTTCATTATTGAGTTGTTAATATTATCAATAGCACAAGTCTTTAGTTGCCAAAGCATAATAAAGCAGTGATTTCATAAAAAGAAAGAGGTTAAGGCCATTGGAAATCAAGACTATCACTTCGGTGATCCCTCTAACTACCACTTCCTTTTTTTTTTTTTGGGGGGGGGGGTCCGGTTGTGGAGCCTGAACTCGGCCTGGGCTCTGTCTCTCAGCTTTTCAGCTCAAGGCTAGCACTCTACCACTTGGGCCACAGCGCCACTTCTGGCTTTTTTTTTTCTGCTTATGTGGTGCTGAGGAGTCAAACCCAGGGCCTCAAGCATGCAAGGGCAAGCAAAGCAAGCCCTAACCACCACTTTCTTTCCAGATATTAAGTAATAATAGCAAATGTTCCTCATGGTTAATATTCTTTTAGGATATTACCTGAATTCTCCCATTCCTCATCCTTGAAATCACAAATCTAAGGTCACCACCTACTAGGTACTTTACCTGACATGAATACCTTTGTGTTTATATTTACCTCCATTATAATAATTAGCACACTCTTTAGAATGACCCATATTTATACCTCCATTCTAAGACTGTGCATTTCTTTAATCTTTTTGTGACTGAGTGGTTCCCAACCTTTTCACTATCAAGGATCCTTTCATTAATCCTAACTCATGAACTCATGTATGGTAAATACACCAACATAATGGTTTGGCTCTGGAGGTAAGCATAAAGATAAAATAAATGAGTGCTGACATCCTATCAAAGAGACTGGAAATTAAAAAAAAAAAAAACAGCTCTGATTTATGACCTACAAGCTTTGTTTGGAGTAAATAATATCCTGAAGCAAAGCTCAATTGAAACATTTGTTCATATCAAATGGAAAGTTAGACAGTATGACTGGGACAACTGGTAAGTTTATCTATCCTATATACCTTTTATTGAATGAAGCAATGAAAGCACTTTAAAACCAGGAAGTTCTATAAAGTACAAGAGAATTAAAGGTTCTTTCTCATGCCTGTAGTTCTAATATTGATCATAAAACAATTGTCAATTCATCCTAACATAGTTATCCAGAAGTGTGCTACACACTTTTGCATACAATAAATTTCAAACATAAATTTCCCAATAATTCTATAAATTCTACCACCATCCCATTTTAAAAATGAGGAAGTTGAAGCCTGAAGAGGTTGCATAACTTTTTCAAGGTCAGACAATTAGTTTAGGAAATCAGATTATAAAAGAAAAGACCCAGCAGGGTGCCATCGGCTCATGCCTGTAATCCTAGCTACTCAGGAGGCTGAGATCTGAGGATCGTGGTTCTCAAAGCCAGCCCGGGCAGGAAAGTCTGTGAGACTCTTATCTCCAATAAACCACTAGAAAACCAGAAGTGGTGCTATGGCTCAAGTGATAGAGTACGGGCCTTGAGCTGAAGAGCTGAGGGACAGCGCCCAAGCCCAGAGTTCAAGCCCCATGACCCATCAAAAAAAAAAAAAAAAATGAAAAGACCCAACAAATACAAATTTGAAAGCTTAATTTTGGTTGTTACACATACAGGTCTATCATTCTAATAAAAAAAATGTTTCCACTGTTTTCTTAAAATAAAATCAAAATAAAATATGTTAAAGTATGTTCTGTGGACAAAAGAATTCTCACTGTTATATATACAACCAAAGTAATTATCAAATTCCCCTCTTTGTAGGCATTCAAAGGAAGAGAGTTCTTAATTGGTTAGAATGGAAAAAGGCTAATCAAACTACATGGAATGGCAGGTAAAATAAAATTTAAATCTCTTCTAGTCCTTAGCATGGGAATTCATCAAATCTTAGAGGCTGTATATCATAACCCTACCTTTAGTCACTTGGGACTCTATCCCAAGTCTTCTAGAATTCAGATGAATTCTTCTTTCTAGGAAAGAAAAAAAAGAGCTTACATTGCTGTCCCTCTATTTTATATAAGAAGTATGTTATATAACTTGCCAAATAATACATAGCAAGTATGTAGTAAAGTTCTATTGGGGAGCCAGAAATGTATAATACTTAATACAGCTTCAACAGTAATAGAAACATATATTAAAATGTTTATTTTATACAAAATTCCTGATCTTTGTGCTTTACATTCATCTCATGTAATCCTCACAATAATTCTATGATAATAGAATTACTATCACAATAATTCATAATAATTCTATTATTATTCTGCTTCCAGAATTAAGGGTTGGGATTCAATATGGTTAGATAGGGCTGATTTCTCATATATAGAAGGCTTCATGCTCATGATGATAGTTGGATAGTATTTCTGAGATAATTATAATATTCCCTTGATTTTTTTAAATTGAGAAAATAACCACATGTCCTTTGATATTACTTCCCAAAAAAGAACAATGAACTATTCCTTAGAATTTAGGGACAGTTCTTACCCAGTTCTATCAATGATTTGTTTAGCATCAAAGTAACTCACCTAAATTTCCTCACCTAGCAAATATCTTCAGTAGAAGAGAAAAGTCCTTAAAAATTAAAGACTCCTGCCTTCAAAGATGCACTTCAGGGTGCCTAGAAATTAAGAAGGGTTCAATTACATTACCCAGATCTATTTGTTCAGTGTAAAACCATGCAACCATTACAAAGAATGGGTTCCATTTAGAAACTATATTCTTCTCTTTTTGTTATATTGTTTGTTTTGTTTTGTTTGGGGGGGCGCGTAGTATGTTGCAATTGCTTTTCTTTTTTCTAGATACTGAGTTTCCATTGTCCTGAAAAGTAAAATATCTTTAATTTTCTTTGTCTAAATTTAAAGAACTACCTTTTCAAAGAAGCAGAGATTATGCTCAGTGTAGGCAAAATCACAAATAGCACTTAAGTCCCTTCTTGCATTTGAATGAATATCTCATTACGAAGATGGAAACAAAAAATTATAAAAGGTAATAGAAAAAAATATTATTCAAAGGAATACCTTGTGATATTTCTGGACAAGAAAGAGACCAAAAGAGAAGTTAAAATGACAGAATATGGGATATTTGCATACTACAATGTACACATCATATCATACATTTATCTTATACTTATTATGACTATGTGTGTCATCCTTCAAAAGCACTGAGCCAGTATACTTAAGTAATTTGATCCAAAATAGTTAAAACAAACAATTCTTAAAGAATTTATAATGTCTTATTAGGCTTCAATACATGATGTATTTCAATCCACAGAAATCTTTAAAAAGCTTTATAGCCCGTGGGAATTTAGGAAATAAAATACACCAGTGAATTTCTTGCAATATACACTAAAACAGAATATTCATAGACAGAGAGAAAATGCAGAAATAGAAAAATTCAGAAATTACAAAGCAGTAAGCTCAAGCTAGTTACCAGAAGCAAAATTTTCTAGAATATATAAAGCACTAGAGTACCAATTGTTAAGGGTTTTTGGTTTGTTTTTTTTTCACTATTCTATCACTAACAAGTTAAGCTACTAATTCAGGCCTTCATAAATAATATCAAATATCTCCCTATAAATGAAAAGAGACAGCTCTTTCAATAAATATAAAGATTTCTACACTTTCAAATCATTGCTTTTCACTTAAAAATTGCATGACAGTGCCTCTATACATTTTCATAATGTTAAAAAGCAGAAAGAAACATCTCAAAATTCTTCAAGCATTTTGAAAAGGAATTTTTCCAGTATCATATATTATGCAAGTTAGTGGGGAATACTAAATACATAAGCATTATAAAGTAAAAATAAGCAGTTGGTTTTTAATGTGGTTTATTAGTTTATAATAGATTGTAGAATCTACAATTAACCTCAGAAAATAACTCACATCTTTCCTAAAGATGAAAGTTTTTTGAGTGACTAGTAAAATGAGTGATATATTAGGGGTCTTAGAGGAGCAAGAAGAGATTTTGAATATAAACAAGCCATCATTCTGGTAAAAAGAAATACAAACAACTAGAATAAAAATAGTTGATGCACAAAAGCCATAATGAGGGGGTAGTTCAAAAAATAACTTCTACTTTGAATGGTTTGGATGAAATACAAATTATCCACAGAAAAGTGTGGACTGGCATAAATGTTTGTACAAAATTATAAGTGTATTTCAAGAAGTATGCAAGAGGCAACCGCCTGCATGATGCACAAGGTCCCGGCAATGCTCTGCTTAAGTGCTAGTGCACAGAGTCCAAACCACTGCATTTTAATTACCATGCAGCCTCAGATATATTGCCTTTGATATGGAAATGTTCTTGTTCTCTCATCTTCACATATGGTCCCATGCACAGAAATCTTTATCTGATTCATAAAAAATAAACTAGAATCCAATCTCAACACCTGACCTCAGTGCTTAGAAGTTTTTTACTAAGCATGGTGTCACTATAAAAAGAATGGCTAATATTGGTGTAAAGTTGGATATTTTGAGCAATGATATGAAGGATTTGCAGTTAAGAATTAAATCAATACTGCGTCTCTGAGGTTTTCGGGTTTCATGTTCATTCTTGGGACTACCACAGATTGAGGAAAAACAGACCAGCAACCTGTTTTGGGAGGTGAGAAAGTTTATAGTGGGTTTAAATGATAGTCCATTTTTAACCTCCACCCCCTAGTCTTCAATTGATACGTTGTACCAAGTATGACAATCAGATACTTAAAACTTTAAAAGAACTATCCAAACCATAATGCAAATTTTGAACTATCTGTAGTTTGACTAAGTATCTAAACAAAATAATTAGCTGAAAAGCTTTGCCCTTTTACACAGAACAAGGAAAATAAAAGCATTATTACTAAGGATGGATGACAAATATTTAAAGAGAGGGTGATAAGAGTTTCTTATAGAACTCACACAAAACAGTTTTTAGATCACAACTGAAGAACTTACAAGTGGAAAGGATATGCTATATAAATTTAAAATGGGCTCTTACCTAATGAAAACTATTTTTCATATACTCTTAACAGAGAACTGGCTTTTTTTAACTAGAGTATTTTGACATTTGGGGCATAAGCAGTATATAACGTGTAATCTGTTTGAGGATATAAATTGTTCTGGTACCTTATTTTCATTGTTAGAAAAAAAATAGGAAAAGCCATAGCTCTTAAACTAGATGCAACCCAAACAAACTCACAGACATTCCATTTCTTCCTCTAAAAAGTAATGAGTATTCTGTTCATTTTTAGCAGGTTTCCATAACAAAATCTGCTCCATTAGATCTTTTACCTCTACATAAATTGAAAATTCTGAAATAACCTGGATTAATTTTTAGAAAAAATGGTAATATGACCCTTCTAACCTCATGAGAGTAGATAATACATCCCATCTGCAAATCATCTTGCTGCAAGTTATCTGTGTTTTATCATTTCTAGTACCTGTCTGTGCCTGATATGGTACTCTCAGACACATTAGCTTGATGGAATGTTTCACTGGACTTCAAAAACATCAATTGATATATATGCATCCCTAAAACTATATTTAAACAGATAGTTCTTAGATAAAGGAAAATTTTAGGTGCACTGTACTACACTTTCATAGAAGGTTATTCGTTAACAGCAAAAATACAGATGCATATTCTCTCACTAATAAAAGAATTCTTTCAAACATGAAAAAAGATATAAAACCATCAAAGCTGAAAAGTATAGAACACATTTAAAGAACTAAAGCTGATGCATATTAAGCTTTATTCAAAAGAAAATTCATTTGTTCTAGTACCTATTATATTAGTGGAAAGAAAACTGTTTAAAATATCACTGACTTCTTCCCCATAAAATGAATGTGCACAGCAATTCAATCAATGACCAATAACCCAATAATTCTTAAAACAGGTCAATTATAGCAGACATAAAATCTCAATACTGTCATCAAAATTCCTCATTTATGTGTTAATGCAATATATTTAAAGCTCTGTAAGAGAAACATTTCCTAGTTATATTACCATAATGTAAATACATGCTTTTCCCTTATAATGAAAAACATTTGTTGTATTCTGTTACTAATGAAGATGCTCAACAGACAATACTCTCATCCTACTGAATCTCACTCATCAAATATTCAGCTATATCTTAATCAGCTAAAGACATGCTTATTAATAATATTTCACATTCATTTTCACAATATAATATTAAGTGTTGTTGTTAAACTATATTATTATAGGAACTGGTATCACGCACTCTAATTTTAAAATTTCATCTATAAAATACACATATACCAAGAGAAAGTTTCTCTTCATCTCTTCTAAGACAATAAATAAATGTAACAATAAACAGACTAAAAAACAAAAGACTTCCTAGTCTTGCCACTAAAAGGAATTAAAGGAATATGGAAGAACATATAGGGATAGAAGGTGATACCAATACATAAGAAAAGCAACTAAGGATGTCAGTTTGCCTAAAGAATTAGTGAACTATACTTGATATCTGGATCCTGGTTATTTGCTATGTCTTTGGTCATAACTAGATCTAATAAGTTAGAGCACATTTGATTTCAAGATTTCAATGATTTCTTGGTTGTTTAATCTCTTTTAAGAACAGGGACAAACTCTCTTGATTTGTGAGGCTGTCAGAAATGGAGGAGAAAAAAAATCTTCATGTCATTTTGACTACCATGAGCTCAAATGTTGTATTTTTAAAAGATATCCTCAAAAGTGCCTAGATAATACACATGGGGGCCAAAAGAGTCGAAAAATTTAGTCATAACTTTTCTCATGCTATAAGAAAATATTACATTGATTCAACAAAAAGCAAATGAAACTTAATAAACCATGTACCTACTTCCCACCCAGAAAAGCATGCTCTTGCTGCCACAGAAAAGCTAACCCTGTCCCACCAAACTTGTGGAAGATTTAAAATGTTTGCTTGTTTGCTTTGAAATTTTTAAATCTTCTAGTAGGTATCAGGCATATCTTAGTGGCCTAGAAACAAGGGGAGGAGAGAGAATGATGCAAGTGCTTAATGCTGAGTGTTGGATTCCAGTGACTACACAGGGTGACAGAGGGAAGGTCATGTTCACGGCTGCAGAAATCTGTTCTCTGCCAGAGTGTGGGTTAAAGCTGACCTAAGGCTGGGATCTGGAAAGCTAGGTAGGAAGTTTAAGCACCAATCTCAGCTGACAGAGAGGACATGGCACTGCTCCTGAGAACCCCAGACTGAACATGACTAAGACAGAGAGCAGATCTCTCCAGGTTCCCCCACAGGATCACTAGCAGCCCCAAGCGGCTAGGCCTAAACAGGGGACCAGAAGCTGCAACCAAAGCAGACACTTAACTTGCTGAGAGACCTGGGGGGTGATGAGGGGGAGGAGCGAGGGAAGGGTCAGAGACAGGTGAACAGTCCAACTGGAAGTCTGAAGTCCCCACCCAAGCCAGGACATACAGTGACAAACCTGGTTAGTCCTAATGGATTAGTGCAATGGGGCACTAGCCGTCCTCCCGAGGGGCAGAACGTAGAGAATAAGTATATTGCCAAATTTTCTCTGCACCTCCCTTACCAATCCAGTCTGCACCCTACTGCTGCTATCGGGTACCCCCTCTTAGCCAGTAATTCCTTCTCAGCTGAAAAATGAGAGGGGAGAAAATAGAGGGGAAAAGAAAAACACAAATCAAAGACATAGCCACATTGTCAACGTCTTTCCTGCCAAGGCTGTCCTGGGCGGTTCAGCCCTCCCTCGGGAGTCCTGTAGCTCAGAAGTGCGCTGAGCGGATCAGATCAGCCAAACCCGTGCCTATGGGCCTCAGAGAAGAGGTGCTGAGTGCGCAGGCTAATTATACATGTGGCATTTGGGCAGCCGACCGTCCAGTGACACCTTACCTTATGAGGAAACGTCAACCCCAGCAACTGCTCAAAACAAAATGCCATCGCGGGGTCAGCTTCGCCGGCTCTTGGCCGTTTTGAGACTGCTTTTCCCACCGCCTCTCGCACTTAGCGCAAGAATGTGGCCTAGGAAGGCCAGCCGAAGGCTGGCGGCCCGGCCAGCCAGGGTGGGAGGACCGGCAGGGCGGGCCTTGCCAGGTGTCCGCTCTACCCTCCCCCACCTCTCCATGGACCAGCTTGCCGACCCAACTACTTGACCTTTTTATTCACCAAACCCACCTTCTAGAAATAGACTGGGCGGGGTTGTGTCTGTTCTCCTGGAAGGAGGGGGGGGCTTGGCATGTGACTACGTGGGGCAGAAGAAGGGACCTCAGTGGGCGGGGGGAGAGGGGGGACTCTCATGTCCCTACTCCACAGGGTTGCTGGCTGGGCCTCCTCCCCAAAGCCAAAAGCCGGGCTGCTGGAGTGCGCGCCGGAAGCGAGCGCTCGGGACAGGCATCCTCACCCGCGCGCCCCTCCACAGCGCGGCGAGGGTCCGGCGCCGGGCCAGCTGGCCGCGAGGACCGCTTTGGGACATGGCAAGACCGAAACTTTGCGGCCTCGCAGGAGGTCCCGCACCGGGAAACAGCCCACAACAGCCCATCTTGTTAACAGCCCAGCCCCTCCAGCCCCGTTGAAGGCTTATTTTTAGTCCCCAAACTGGACCGATCTCCGATATCTGGTAATTCTGACAAACGTTTTCAAACTTGGCCAGAGTAAAACAGTTGAATCAAACACGCCTGCAACAACCACCTTATATCTGCTCCGAACACACCAACTCTCTTTTTATCTTAAAGCTCCGCAGACCGTCAGAGACCCCGCCGGGCACCGGGCTAATCGGTCCTCCGCAGCCCTGGCCTCTCCTCCGGACGCCGGCGTGCAGCCCCGGCAGCTTCTGCACCAAGCCCCTTTCCTTCTCCACCCAGCCCTTTAAGGGAGAAAGAAGAAGGCTGCTCCCCCGGGAGCGGCGGGACTGGGGTGGGCCGGGAGCTGGGCGGCAGCACCGCCCCCAGCCCCGGACCGGGCCGCGAGTCGCACACAGGCCGGGCTGCGGAGCGCCAGGCGGGCAGCGGGACCCGGCAGGGAGCCGAGAGGTACCGAGGGCGCGGACCGAGCTTAGAGACGCGGAGCCAGGCGAGAAACTGCGCTGGGCCGGCGAACGCCGAGGCCGAGCCTGCCCCGCGCCGGGCTGGGCTGCCCCTCACCCACGCCCCCATCAGGCTAGGCACCACCGCCTCGCGTCCTGGGCCAGAAGGGACTACAGATTCGCCCTTGGGTTCGGACCGCCTTGGAGTCCGGTGTGTCGACTCCTGAAAAGATCGTGAAAACGTAATGCCCAAGGATAAGAGAGAGGAAGGGAAGAGGGAGAGAGAGAAGCGAGAGGAGCTGGAGACAACTCGCACAAAGTCCCCGGAAAGTTGCGGTGCAGCGTCCGCGGGTGCGGGCGAGGGGAGACAGCGCACGCGTTTTCTAGCGACCCGGGTTTTTCCTTTGCAAACTCCTCTGAGTAAACTTGACTCGGGCGGAAGAGGCGACGGAGGTCCTCCATTCCTGGCGCCCTCGCGGCGTCAACCCCCGCCCCCCCAAAACACACCCCACAGTATGCTAACCAAAGTGTGGGTGATGTCTAGTTCAGCAGCCAGGCGCTCAGAGGGTCCTCCCAACCTTCCGCACCCCCACGGACACCCTGCCTGGCACCGAAGCGCTCCCCAAACCATGGCATCGCAGTCACACGGCGAATCCACCCGAGACTTTTCAAGAAAGCAAAACATTCGCCAGGAAACTTACTTTGCATTTAGCCTCTATTCTTTGGGGGGGGATGAGGCTTAGGTCGGTTCGAAAAGGAAGCTCGTTTTGTCCAGGTTAGATATTGCCTACTTATGGATCAGCCCTTGGGTGAGGGTTTACTTTAATTTATGGCTTATGCATTCTTTTAAGGTCGATTTACATGACCTCCGGCTACAACTGAGACAGCCGAGGAGGGCACTCCAGTCGTCAGCCGGCCAAACCCACAATTACAACAGCCCTCCCCCTAGTCCCGGTGTGACTGGGGCTCTCCTCCAGAGGTAGGGTTGCCGCCTCTTTGCTCTTTCTCCTCGCTTCACTTCTCTTTCTCTCTTTTCTTTTTAGGCTTTTCTCGGTTTTCCAGTATCACGACATAAGACGTGGTATCACTTTGAAAGTTTAGTTGTAACTTTCTTTAAGCCCAAGCAAGCCTGCAGCAAGCAAGATACGCTTACAAAGCCCTCGGGATGTTGCCCTCTTGTGGAGAAAAGTGGCATTACCAATCAGAAGTCCCATCTCAGCCCTCAAAGCATACAGAGGGGGAGAGAGGCTCTGAGAGACGGATAGAGATAAAGAGAGAAGAGAGAGGAAGAGGGAATCGGAGAGAAGAGAGGGAAGGGGAGAGGGGGAGAGATAGAGTGAGAGCGAGAGAGCGAGCGAGCGAGAGAGAGCGCGCGCGCGAGAGAGACACGCAGGCACAACACAAGCTTCCTCCATCCCACACTTGAGAGAACTTCCATGAAATACCTACCTCAAACTTCCCGGAGACTTAAACATTCATTCTCTAAGCCACCTGACTTCGTTTTCATGTCATTTCCAGTTACATAGATTAGAATATCTATTTAGGGAGGCGGAGGTGGAGGAATAAGGTGGGCCGAGAGGGCAGACAGATTTCCGGACGAATACTTAGGATGGCGATAACAGCTTTCTGTTGTCAGAGGTTGCGTTGTCTGTCTTCCTCCCTGCCCTTTTGCCTCAGTGTCCTACGCACAGTTATCTACAGCTACAACATGTGTTTGCTCAGAGTGGATTTTGGGGTGGGGGGGCAAGAAAGCCAGAAGCCCGCCACGCAGATCTGTCACCGCCTCCGGAACAAGGCACAACTCTCGGAGAGGGGGACGCATCCTGGGGATCCGCGCGTCCACCAGCGAGCGGCTGGCGCCCGGGCCCCTTTCTCTACCTCCACTCCCGCTCCGCGTCGGCCCGGCGGAGCGCCCTCCTCCCGCTCCTCCCCCTCCCCTCCCGAGCCAAGTACGGAAACCCGCCCCGGCTGGGCAGCCGTGGCTCCCGGCAGCCCGCGCCCTCTTAGGGCTGCGCTCTCTCGGCTCTCGTCCCTCCGCCTGCCCTCCGGCAGTCCCACAGTCCCAGCTCCGAGAAACTAACCCCGGAGCTGCCCGGAAGGGCCGGAGTGGGAGGCGCTGGGGGCCGGCGCTGGGGCCCAGCCGAGGTTCTGGTCCCCAGCCCGCTCCGATTCCCCAACAGGTAGCTCACAAACGGGCCGCGCGCTCGCTCCCGCTCTCTCTGCCTCCCTCGCTCTCTAGATCGCTCGCTCGCTCGCTCGCTCGCTCCGTCCCGGTTACCTGGGAGGGCTCCGGGAAGGTACCGCACGGGAGGGCTCCTTGTGCGCAGCGCCGCGGGAGTAAATGGCATTAAAGAAAAAGGGAAAGAAACAAATAAAAAAAAATTAAGGAGAGTCGATGTTAGGTCAATTAGCACAGACTGGGTAGTGAGGGAGCATAACCCCAGAATGCCGCGGCCCCGCAGCCCGTTAACTCAAGTCTGCGGGGGTGTCCTGCCCCGGGCCGGGGTGGGGGGAACGCGGAGCGGCAGAAGTTTGCCGCCGGGGTGCCAAGAGGTGCGCGCTGAGCGGGGTGACTAGGGGCTCCCCCTGGAAACAAGTGAAGGCGATGGTTAGTGCTGTCAATCTTGGCAATCAGTGTGCGCGGCCATGTCGTAAGTATTCAAAGCATTTCCCGTCGTGCAACATCAGAAAGTGAGTGGCCAGGGCATTGATCTGAGCGAGGGAGAGGAGGCAGGGCTCCCCTCCCAGACAACACAGGCAAGATGAGACAAGAGGCGAGGGAGGCAGGGAGCCAGGCGGGGAAGCTAGGAGGGAGGGGGAAGGGCTGGGGAAAGAAGAAGGAGGGGAAAGAGGGAGGCAGAGGCGAAAGAGCCGGCGAGAATTCGGCCCAGAGACCAGCAAGACCCGAGGTTGGGATTAGAGAAAGCGCCTGGAGACGGAGTGAAGCCACTACTGGAAGGGACAAAGAAAAGAGCGAGTTGGGAGGTCACAGGGGAATAGGCACAACTATTAGGTGGAGGAGAGATGGGCTGTGGAGAAAGGACCAAAGGAGCGCCTATAGGTCTGGGACTGCTGGAGGAAGAATGAAGAAGGCAAACTGAGAAGGAGGGGAACTTAGGCAAGTGGGAGGAGAGAAAAACAATAAAGTACCAAACGGAAAGAAGTGAGGAAGTCCAGTGGGAGAGGAAGTGTACGAATAGAAACTAGTGCTTTGGAAAAGTTAGGTGACAGAAGGAGGCATGGGTGGATGCTAGAAGGACTGAGTTATAGAACTGGACCACAAAAGTGAGTCACTGGAGAAACACAGGAGGTGAAGGAGAGGATTGAAGGAGAACAAGAAGGAAGAGAAGGTGAAAGTGAGGGTGAATAATAAGGATGAAAAAGAAGTGGTCAAAGAAGAGGAAAGAAAGATAAGGGAAGCAGAAATGATAAAAAGTTATGTTTTAGTAAGATCCCATAAGAAAAACTCACTTTAAAAGACAGAAGAGAATAAATCGGAAGGAAAAAAGAAAAGCAATTGACAGTAGACTCTGATTTATGTAGGTGTCAGTGTCCTGGAAATATATGGAATATGGAGTGTGCAGGTTAAAATTATTATTAATAACAGAATATTCAAAAGAATGTACAACTTTCTAACAATAAATACAATAGTTCAACATTTCTTATATGGATAAGTCTGATGCATAGAATCGAGTGGGTAATATCTATGTATTCTTTCAATTTCATAAGTATTTAGAGAAATAATTTTGAGAAGAGTGACTTAAAGGTACAAGAGATGAAAAGTTCTTACTCACTCAGGATAGCACATATAATTGCTTAAGTAAAATATAGAAATTGTGCTAATAAAAGATCCAAAAAAACCCTACACAATTAAATATTCTCTTTGATACATGTGTAGATGAAAGATGTGAAGGGCACAGAATGGCCTAAAGGAGCAGAGACCTGAAACTATTTCAATGGGAAAAAAAAAAAACATGGAGAACAATAAAGAAGGTAATAGTGGTGAGTGGCATATGGTAGTCAAGATACAGAATAAAAGAGAAAGGTGAAAAAATTAATTTTTACATCACCACAGAGCTAACCAGAGGCAGTGTGTACAAGGGTAAGTTGGCTTACCTTAACCCAGGCCTAAAGAAACACACTAGATTCAAGGAACTAAAGTCAGTGGAGAATCAAAACTATATCAAGATTAAGTGCTTGGGAGAGAGGTTCTAATGAACCAGCCTTAACTTGCAGGGATTTGTAAAGGCTTCTACTGTGTAGAAATTAATATGAGATGGTGGTCACTTTGAGACATCTCACAAGCAGAAAGTTAGTGAAAAGAGATATAAACTACAAGAAAGGCATCAGGAACCATGGTTAGGAAAATCAGACAATTTTGTGGCAATCGAAGATCTCTCATAAAGTAAGTGATAAAAATAAAGGGGAGAAAAATCTCATCTTTGTTACACTAACTTTCAAGGAAAAGGAGAGAATATTTCCAAGCATGCATAAAAAATGGAAGAAGCTGAGGTACCAATAATATATTAGCTTCTTTATGTGTATTCCATGTTTGCTTCCATATAAACTCCAGCAAAAGAAAAGAAAGATTAAAAGTATAACAATAAGGGTGTAGAGGATCACTTTGAATCAGTAGGGTGGAAGGTACAGCCAGTTATTTCTGTCCCAACAGTACATAAGATGTATTGGTATTTGTAGTAAAGGGATTGTGTTAAACTGCTGATAGTTGGTTGGTTGGTTGGTTGGAGAATGAGTCCTGAACAAGAAAACATGTGCCCCCACTAGCTGGCCTGGAAAATATGCCTCTAGCCACCTGAGTCTAGAGGTCCAAAGGAGTACCTCCCAGCTACTTTGCAGGCCAACTCCTAGTAGTACCGGGTCTCCTAGACCTGCAGACCTTTCCTTGATCTCTGACGACCAAGGCAAGAGGTCCTACCAGCATTTCTAGCCCAGAAATCTTTTCTAATTATGTGTGGGAGTGGACAGGGGACTGCTGACCTGGCTAAGCACTTGGTTCCCGAGTCTTGCAGTCTTCAAATGCCTGTCCTACAACTCAAACACAGAGGTCAGAAAGTCTTTCCAAACCTAAAGAGGTCAAAATCGAATGTCCTGTCCTAGATGCCTGAAAAGAGAAGAGGGGATAGATTAAATGCCAACACCCAATTCATCAGAGAGATGCCACCAAAAGAAACCTCTGGCACAGAAACACTGGGGCGCCCAATAGATTCCTCCCATTCGTGGAGACAAGTTTTGTTTTCCAAACACTGGCGTGCTAACCTGTTAAATCTCACCGGACTGAAGACCGAGCCCTCCCCTCCGACCACGTACAGGCCTCTGCCTAGCGACGAGAAGAAAAAGAAGACGTCAAAACCTCTAACCTCCAAGGCCCTGGTACCCAGCCTTCTGCAAAGGAGCGGCAGAAACCCTCTAGATTTTAGCTAAGAAACTAGTTCCAAAGTAGATTGTTAAGGAGGCACCTGAAGTGGATCGCAACACTGATCCCCAAAAGAAGGAAACTCGAGTTTGGGATCCCGGTGTCACACTTCAGGCAGGGCACCGGGTGACACGTGGCCCTGGGGGCGGGAGTGCTTGCCAAGGGTTTCCTCGGCAGCCTCCGGCGCGGGCTGCGCCAGACAGTGGATGGGAGGGAGGTGAGCGGCCGCAGGTTGAGGATGAGTCTCTCCACCGGGTCGGAACCGGCCCACGGGCTCTGAGAGATCCCGTGGAGAGTGGAAGGCACCAAGACTTAGCAGCCAGATCCCGGAGCACAAAAGCTCATTTCTCCTAAGCACGGGAGCTCCTGGCTGCGCTAGAACCCTGCTAGTCCAGGGAAGGAGGGAGGAGAGGAGAGAAGGAAGAAGGAACGGGAGGGTGGGGCTGACTTACCTGCCCCCCGGCGGTCGCCGCCACCGTGCGGTGCCCGCGTCCCAGCTTACAGCAACCAGAAAAGGCAACTCAGCATTGCTAAGTTTGGCCTCGCACCTCCAGAGAAGAGGCGGGAACTCGCCAAGACAAGACACGCACAGTTCCTGGAAAGAGGTCTCCCCTGAACTTGGGAAGGGCAACGCGATTAATTTTTACTCCAGAAGCTAACATTTAAAACACCGACGCAAAAATCATAACGGCCGTTAAAACCTCGAATTCCCGCTTTAAAAGTCTACATACATACACAAGCCCGGCGGGCAGATAATTCAGATCTACGTGACTTAATCCTAAGGTTGCTAACTTCCTGCAGGAAAGGATTCATAGCTAGTGTGTAAATAGTACAAGCATAAATGTCATTCACCCCAAAACACAGAGGAAAACTTTTGCTAAAACGGAGACTGGGTGAAAGGGTGTAAAAAGAGAGAGAGAAGAAGAAGAAGTTGAAAACTTCACAGCAAGGAGAAAAGTTTTCGCAATTGGTTTTCTTAAATCAGGATAACAAACATCCCAACACTCCAGCAGTTCATTTGAGTTTGGAGTAGCCAGATAACCTAAACTCCCAAGTTACTATGCCCTTGGGACGGTACCTCAAAGAGGTCGGAACTCCTGCTTCAGCAACAAAAGTAAAAGGCAAACTGTGAATAATACTTTGCATTCTTTAAGACATCATTTTGCAAAAAGAGCGGGCATTGTCCCTCAACTTTAAGTGGATGGATAATAAGGCTAAATTTCATTTGAATCTGTGTGTCTTCCTGGTGGGAAGACCACAGCCACAGCGACAGTAGCAGCAGAGCAATGCCACAAAGGAGGTTGGGGAAAAGTGGTAAAAATGCATGAACTTTTTTTTTTCAAAGAAAAAGAAAGATAAATAAAAGATAAGTTTTGCAGACATGCCTTTCCTAGCTTAGGAAAGTTAATTTTCAAATGTGTGTCTGCTGTCTAAGGTGCAAAACCAAAGCTGGGGGAGTGCGTGGCTGGAATCTGCATGCTGATAAGAGAAGGCTGATGTACTTACAGTGACAGAGGGCAGGCTTCGGGAGAAAAGCTGTTTGTGTTAGCCTGCGCGTTAGCCAGGGCTGCAGTGAGAGCAGAAGGGAGGAGTGCCAGTCTGCGTACACCTTCACCGCGTCTCATTACATCTGCCAGCCTCTCTCTCCCTCTCTCTTTCATTTCCACATTCCCTTTGTTCCTGAAAAAAAAAATCTACACGTCACATCAGAGTCCCCAGATGCAGTCTACACCAAAGAAAAAAATGAATAATTCAATCAAACTGTGCATAGTCTCTAAGGCAATAAATCTATTGCACTTAAAGAAACGAAGGGTAATTACCACCATGGAATTAGAATAAGGCCAAAGACCAGAGATGTCGCTGAGTCTCCGAGTAAACTCCCTCGTCAAATAAACTTTCATTTATTTAATCCTTTTGACATCTTAAATGGAAAGTCAGAGAAAGATTTTTTTAACTTGTTTTCGCAGTGTATTCACTTCTCTTTAAACACATGGCAGAAAGGAGTGGGGAGAGAAATGGAGAAAAGCCTGGCGGGTACTACCTTGCTCAAAAGCTCCCAGAGGCAGCAGCATAGAGCCGGCAAGACATCAACCTAGACAATATGTGTCCGCGGAGCATTTCAGGGTCCATTTCTCGCCCCCCTCCCTCTATCCCCCCCACCCTCATGATCAAACGAGGAGCGCCCTCCACTCACGTCCGTCACTGCAGCTCTGCAGGAGGGCAGTTGGAATCTGAGACCCTTACCTGCAGCAAGAAGAACTAAGACAAATCGCCCTTCTCTGCCACCGACACCCCATGCCATTCCTATGCACCCCTCCAGAGTCCTGTAACCATGGACTTCTTCCATCTGCCCAGGAGAAAACTGTACACGGGATTCCCCCAGCCCGCCCCCCTCCCCGACTGAATAGAAGCTCTGTACTGAACCGACTTCTGGCTATGCCCTGGGTTGAGTTTAGGGAATGTCTGGAAAGAACAGCGGGGGGGTGGGGGGTAGATGAAGGGAGGGGGCCAGCAAGTTAGTCAGAAGGCGGTGTTAGGCAGGAAAGCGCCTACGGGAGGAACAGCTGGGACGCAGACTGGCCATGAAAATCTCAGGTCTGGGAACCGCGTCCTTTCGTCCCGGAGGTAAGACTGACTGCACGGCTGTCGTACGTTTATTCTTTCACTGTGTCTCTCTTCCCCACTCCTAACTACCTCTACCACTCGGGTCAGTAGCATGCACGGGGATAAGAGCGTAAACACGAAGAAAGCTTTATTTTCCAGTTCTCTCCACTCATAAATCGTGGGTGTCACTGGAACGAGATTAGCAAATCTTCTCCTGGCGGCAGCGACCCGGCCCGCGGTCCTTCTGCCAGTTGGTCACTGATCCAGGTATCTGGAGCGACACAGCGGTGCCGGTACCCCAGCCTGGCGGGTCAGTCCGCTGGCATGCTCAAGGGTTGCAAAGGAGGTTCGCGGCTTCGCAAAGGGGTTCGTTTGGTCAAGGGTTCCATCCCTTTCCGACTATCCGGCACCTCGTCATCCGCGCGCGGACACACACACACACACACACACACACACACACACACACACACACACTCCGGCCGAACGTCCCATCTCAACTGAGGCCCCTCTGACAGTCATTTCAGCCCTCTGGAGAGCAGTGGGGAAAGTAGGATACGTGGATGAACCCCTAGATGCCAACAGTCGGCCTGGCGGAGCTTTGTTTACGTGCCTAAGTCGCCACCTTGAGGTCGAGCAGAAGACTGCGCGCGGCTCGGGCCGTGGAGAGCCACCAGCCTGGCACTCGCCCCAGCAGCCTAGGCGACTTCCTAGGACTACTAGAAAGGAGAGCAAAAGGAGGACGCCCGAGGGCAGAGGAGCCCCGGGAGACACAGATTGCGTCCGAGACCTAGGCTAAGAAGAATGAGGACTAAAACTGCAAGCTAACTGAAACAAATAGTCTGAAATGGAGGAAGCAAGGGCGCATTCTCCCAGCAGAGTACAAAGCTCAGGTCAAAGATTGCTTCAGCTCCTTGGGCCAGGGCTGGCTGGCCGCGGTCCGGAAACTTCGGTTACTAATTCCCAAAGGCAATGGCCAAGGATACCGTCGGCTTCTATGAGACGCAGGGTCCGCTCCTTTCCTGGCCGATCACCTTTCTACCGTGACCTCTGCTCAGTGATGACTCGAACTCGAGTTCACCTCTCGCCTGTTCTCTGCATTCATGAGCGACCGGAGTTGGACAAAGGGACTCAAGGAAGCAGACAGAAAGTGGAGAAAAGAACTGGCTGCAGGAGAGGGACATTCGGGCAGCCCAGATGCTAGGTTTGGGCACATCTCAGTTTTGTGGTCGCCCATTTGTCAGGAAATCGGTCTCTCTGAATGTCTGAGGATGGAGTCGGTAAAATAATAACGGGTTATTAATTATATCACCTGCTTCCCATTTTCCAATCCCTACCTCTATTGAAGCCACTTTTCATTCACTGTTCTTCCTGTGATTTGTCCCGTACCATAAGGATAGCTGGTTTAATTAAGAACTCTCTAGCGATATCTTGGCATAATGTATTGTGGTTGTTATTCCTGGACTCTGCCTTCAAGGCTTGGAGACATCTACAAGGCCTCACCAAAGGGCCTCCTTAGTGCATTTTGCCCCTAGGGTGTCTCATTTTCCCTGCTACTTGGTGTATAGATATTGTTTAAATATGTTTTACAAAAGAATAATTGTGTTTATTTCAAAAATTAGGGCAGTTGCAAACCATTTTGTATTTGTATATGAAAGTATAAATCACTCCTGGCTGATTCTAGAATCTGAGGTCTTTCAGTATTTTGGTCTGCAATAAAATAAATAATGAAATGAATTTTAAAAATAGGACACAGCAATCCCATGCTAATGGTCAACAGGAAATGTCTTTCAAAGAAGAGAAGCAACAGGCCCCCAAACCAGACCCCATTCTCCTGTTTCATCTACAGCCTCATAAATTAACATTGGATCATTCCTCCTCTCCTGTGGAAAGCTGCCTGTTAGTGAATACAGTACTGAATTTTTCCTAGGGAATCCCAATTAAACAAACACCTGTGCCAAGTAATGCTATTCTAATCCACTATGAAAACCTTAAGTGTGTAATAGTCCTCACATCATTTCATTTCTTAGTCACAGTGAGGTGGGCCAACCTCATGTACATTGTCCCTAGAGCTTTAACTCAAAGGAGACTTGGTTTTGCCACACATAATCCTGGCAGTTCATTTTATTTTATATGGAAGGAATATACAATGAAGCCTAACATAACTGGCAGAAGCTAAATCTACATAGAAACATCATTTAAAGAGAAATCCAAGACTATAAAATTGAGCACACATAATATGTGCAGTCAGGGGTCAATTCCATGTTTTTAAGCAAAAATATTTAGTGTCAAAAATATTTAGTGATAATATAGATATTGTCACTATTCAGTAGATATATTTCATAAATAATGGCAAAATTCAATTATGTAAAACCACTTTAAATAAAGTAGGAACATTGTATAAACCTCTGCCAATAGTCCCCCAAGAAAGTCAACTTTATTTTTTTTTAACACTGGACCTAATAGTTTTGAAATGCTATTTGAAAAAGCAAACAGTATTTATTAAGATAATGCTGTTTGGTTCCTTAAGGCTGCCAAAACTAATGTCACTAAAACATCCAGATGAAAAGCAAAATTGCTAGAAGTCTTCCATATGTTTCTCTTACATTGAATTTTGGAATCTTTTTAGAATTAAAAGTGATTATCTAGATAATTACACAGAAGAACATGAATCACACACACACATAAACACATACACATACACACACACACACACACACACACACACACACACACCTGATAAGGATTCTAGGCTTATCATTCAACCACAAAAATAAACTTTATTCATTTATTCATTTAAAAGATATTGTGTTATCTTTCCATCATCAAGTAATGTTACTAAAGCAGTCACAATCCTTCAGATGTACCTCTAACATTCTAAAGAAACACTTACTTCATCTCAAATCTGAGGTTTGGCTTTCACTAAAATACGTATCATCCATTCATTATCCATTTCAGCCACAGAAGAACCATTTGACAAATCAGTATTAGACCCATTGCAATACCTAGTAAGAGACAAGCAAGGAACACAAAATAATGCTATAAAACTGCTCATACATAGCAAATAATAAAGATTTACTAGTCTTAAAACTTTGATAATTTATCTCAACATTTTTATGTTTTATGTATTATTATGTGTTGGTATTCTGGTTTTAAAGCTGAATTTTAAATTTTGGTACTTAAAAATATTTCTTCTCGAGCTTCATATTGCTCTTTTTAAAAGTTTCTAAATATAGGATTTCTCTTATCTGTGTTTTAAAATATCATGATTATATTCAAGACTTTTATTTATATTTAAATGTTACTGAATGCCTAATATGTGCAAGGTAAATAATTAAAAGTATGTAATTTATCTTTTGTATCTTTATGATTCAATAAATATTAAACATTATGGCACATATACTTAAAATTATTTTTATTAAGATATCAGCAAAAGCATTATGCTGGATATTTGATAATTCTACACAATGTTACTTTTATCTGGCAGAAATTATTTAAATTACCTTCATTTGTTTTCATTAACCAAGAAAGTATATACATTTTCTAAAAGTATTTTTTCTGACTTATTAAATGATATCTCTAAAAAGCCTTCAGAAGAGAATCTGTAGTTATAAGCCAATTCCAAATACAAATTTTACTTTTAAATCAGTTCTAAAGAAAAATCTGAAATCAAAGTGTTTAATATAATTACTATGCAAAATTATTCTATAACTCAGTTTTATGTCTTTAATGTGTATCATAATTGTACACATAGATAGATTAACTTTCTAAAATCAAACAAACAAATGAAGGCTAAAAAACAAGTCAGTATTATCAATGTTCACTATTATTTACATAACTCATTGGATTTTATTGAATTTTAAATTTTTCATTAAGATCTTTTAATTGGATTTGAGTATATTATCTTACAAATGGGAACAGGAGGAAGACAATAAAATTGATAATCTGCAACAATGATCATCCTATGTTCATCTGTGTGTTAAAGAAAATCATAAGTGGAAAGGTTCATTTATTCACTTAAAGTTAAGTTCTAGAATAGTAGCCTTCTGAAGAAAAGATTTCAACTCGGGTTTAATATAAAAATCTCTTCTAATTGTACAGAATATGTTATCAGTCTACTTTCAAAGTTGATGAAGTTTAGTACTGAGTATAGCAAGTAAATGTTAGCTATGTTCACTAGAATTAGCATATTTCAGATTATAGTTTATAAATTTTTAAGAACATCAGCATCATGATATGGTTGTCATAGAAACGCAACAATATGTCATTTCAATTAATTTCATATGCAGGGATAAGGCCTCATTCTACATGACTTCAAGTTTGAAAAGCAAGAGCTGAAAAGCAAATATAAATAATGAATAGTCAGATCCCAAATTTTACCAGTTTAGAAACCAATAAAGTACAAATCTTTTCCAAAGAAAAATAACAATATATTCTAATTACACATGAGGTAGTAATAAAGGTTATAAAATGTTTTTAAATGAGTACATTCTGAAACAAAGTTTTATTAACAATCTTCTCAATTTATTAACAATACTTCTCAAGTATTTCTTACTCTTGTTGATAAGGCCTATTTTTAGGTAAGAAAATTACTGGTTATTATATATTGCTTAATAATTAAATTAAGGATGCTCTTTCTGTTCTCAAGAGATAGGTACATTTGCTTTTGCATTATAAATTCAGAACAACTAGACCAGAATTTTAATGTTTTTAAAGTAATTATTGCAACAGATCCTTTCATTTAGAAGGAAGTCACACTGTATTATTGCAAAAGCCTTCTTAATATATCACTGCCAGAGATACTTTGTTGACATTAATGGCTCAATTATTGAAACAGAAAAAGCCTATGAAAATAAAATGTATTTCCTAAAGTATAATTATGGTAGGAGATTTGATGCTCTAAATTAATCTGTCCTCTTTCTAACAACTATCTTGTCTTTAAGTTTTCTATTATTGCATATTTCAATATAGAATATGTCCAAGAAAATTCTAAACATTATTTGAAAAGGCACATTATACTTAGGTTTGGATTTATCATGTGTATTTTATTATAACATAATCTGTGTTATGAATAATTTCAGTTAATTAATATAAGGTAATGTATTCAAACTATCTATAAAAATATAGAGATAATCCTATTTCAGATAAACCTAAGAGTAATTTTTAAATGGATAGTATTTGTGTATTTTAAAAAAGCACTTTAAAGAAGAAAAGATAAACATATAAAATTTATTCTTCTTTATAAAATTTGGAAAATTCCAAAAACCATTTAAATCCCCAGTTTTCTTCACAATTAACAATGAAACACAGATATTTACAAAGCTGTTTTATTTGCTGTTTTAAGAGATAAAAAAATATGATTTGTGTATAGTTACAAGGAAGAGCTAGATAAATGCTTGCTGGGAGTGTGTTTAAAAGGCATTTTCATTGACTCAGTTATTGTTAATAGTGAAAGAAAACACTTTGTGCTGCACATACTATATGGCTGTAACTATAGAAAACTGCCATCATAAAGTCCTCAAAAACTCTTAAGAGGTAATTTACAAAGATAATAATAACACAGAATTATTTTACTTCTCTGAATGGTACATATTTGCATAACAGGACTATGTACAATATGCTCATAATGCACATTCATAATGACAAGGACTTTTTAACACAATAACTACAGCCTAAGATCTATGTGTAATAGACATCCATCTTACCAAGTTTTACTTACTGGTGTAAAAGTGTTAGTCTTAGTAAGCCAGGTATTAGCTGTCTACAAAATTGAAGACCACATTAACTATTTTTCACCATTGTAAGAAAATATGATCAAAACATAAAAGCTTGTCACTTTGCAAGACAATTATAGTACTACCTAAAATTGTACTGTAAAATTTCAAATAAATATTTTTAAGAGTATATGTAATAATTACAGAAAAACTTCCATAACCATTCATGTTTAATGTTTGATGACTTTTTGTATTATTTTTTGTTCAACCAGGTATCATGTTAAGATAGCTTTTTAAATGTTTTATTTTTAAAATACTCATTGAGGTATTTTTATTTACACACAAAAAATCTTAATAATGAACCCTCTGGTGCTCCTTTATCTTTTAAAAGCTCTACCAGCTGAGTGCTGATGGTTCCGGCCTGTAATCCTAGCTACCCAGAAGGCTTAGATCTGTGGATCATAATTCAAAGCCAGTCTGAATAGGAAAGTCCTCTAGACTCTTATCGCCAATTAGTCACTAAAAAGTCAGAAGTGGAGCTGTGGCTCAAGTGTTAAGAATGCTAGCTTTGAGCACAAAAGCTCTAGGACAGCACCCAAGACCTGAGTTCAAGGCCCAGAACAGGTCAAATAGTAATAATAATAGTAGTAATAATAATGAACCTTCTTCATGAAGCATTTATCTTCTCCCTACAGCTTAGTAACTGTGTACATGGTATCCACCACCAGTACAAAATAAACTAATTTCAGTGGTTGTCCATGATATCTTTTATTTTTTATTCAGTAAAGAATAAATACATCTCAATGCCCAATAATAATAAAAATGTGGGCTGGGAAGGTGGCTCAGTGGTAGAGCGCTTGCCTTGCATGCCTGCGGCCCTGGGTTCGATTCCTCAGCACCACACAAGCAAAAAGAAAAAAGCCAGAAGTGGTGCTGTGGCTCAAGTGGTAGGGTGCTAGCCTTAAGCTGAAGAGCTGAGGGACAATGCCCAGGCCCAGAGTTCAGGCCCCACGACCGGACCAAAATAATAATAATAATAAATGTGGTATTCCGGGCTGGGAAGGTGGCACAGTGGTAGAGCGCTTGCCTTGCATGCCTGAGGCCCTGGGTTCGATTCCTCAGCAACACATAAGCAAAAAGAAAAAAGCCGGAGGTGGCACTATGGCTCAAGTGGTAGAATGCTAGCCTTGAGCTGAAGAGCTGAGGGACAGCGCCCAGGCCCAGAGTTCAGGCCCCACGACCGGACCCAAAAAATAAATAAATAAATAAATAAACGTGGTATTCCTGTTGTCCAGATTAACAGATGAGTTAGTTCCTAAATTTACTTCTGATACCTTAAATGGGAAAATATATGAAAAAGATATTTTTGGAACAAAGAGAGGAGAATAAATAAGCCAAAGGCATAATATATAATAGTACCTAGATTAATAAAAACCGAACAAAAATACTAACTAGAACATTTTTGTTTTGTTTTGTTTTTTGTCAGTTATGAGGCTTGAACTCTGAGCCTGGTGTCCCTGCGCTCTTCAGCTCAAGGCGAGTGCCCTACCACTTGAGCCACAGCACCACTTCCAGTTTTCTGAATGGTTTATTGGAGATAAGAGTCTCACAGACTTTCCTGCCTGGGCTGGCTTTGAACCGCGATCCTGCCTCCTGCGTAGCACGAGCCACTGGCACCCAGCTTAGAACATTTTTTAAATGTATTTTTTAAAAGTGTGGGTTTTTTGTTCTTTGGTCAGTCATGGGGTTTGAACTCAGGCCTTAGCCCTGTCCTTGAGCTTTTCTATTCAAGGGTAACTCTACAACTTTAAATCACAGCTCCACTTTCAGTTTTCTGGTGGTTAACTGAAGATGAGAATCACCAGGATTGGCTTCAAACCATGACCCTCAGGTCTCAGCCTCCTGAAAAGCTAGGACTATAGACATGAGCCACCAGAAACCAGCTTAAAAAAATTTATTTTAAAGATTTTTGTTGAATATGAAAATATACAATAGAAGATAAGTACTTTCCTTACAATTATTAAATATTTATTAGCCAGCATTTATTTTTGTGAGCATTGGTATTTTATTAAAATTGAATGTATTTCACATTGAAGTTTTAATTATTTTTCAAATGTTATTGAAGTATTAATATAAGTATATTTGACTTCATGAAATTAAAAGCATTTATCAAATATAAGTTTATCATTTACATGAGCATTTCAGTTTATATCACATAATATTTAAACATAAGAAACAAGGAAACTCTTTAGAACAAGCAATATTTTGGTCACTGGTATTATTTTGTTAGCTAAAAACTATTGAAATTACCAATATTTTTCAATCCATCTACATTACAGCTTGGTTAATATATAACAGGAAGAAATTTGTGAAACTAATTTTCTTTCCAAAATTAATGCTAATGTAGTATTTCATGAACAGTATTCCAAAGTTTTTGTTTCCATCGTCTTTTAAAATAGATTTTTAGAATATCATTTTATTCATTAATGCTTAAGGCATAATTTTGCAAAGTCAATAAGAAATTTAATTTTATCACTGGTAATTTCTTATGAGGATACATTATCTATTTGGACATGATGATGAAAATTGCAAGAACTTCCAGAGTGGCAGGAAGTGAAACACACTATAATCATCAGCACTGGAAAACTCTTTAAGTATAAGATATACTCAAGGTTTTCATCAAAATCAAGTAATTACATTTAATAGCAATAAAACTATATATGTATCCATGAAGTAGGTAATGATATAATTGTTTTACTTTTACTTCTCAGTCTTTTGACCCAGAGTTTCGGCAATTTGTGATCTTTTCCTAAATACAGGAATAGAAAAGTAAAGTACCAAACCACCTACCCTGAAATAAGGCTAGGAGAATATGTATAGAACCTGTTCTCTTTTTGTAATTTCAATCTTTTTGCAATAATTTTATTTTAGCAACTTCCAATTTTAGCAACTATCTCAATTTTGTGGATTTATTCTTATTTTTAATATATGTCCCACTGTTGCATAATCGTCTTTCACACAGTTATCAGAAATAGTATTTGTCTTTTATCAGTTGACAAATCTAAGCATCTAAAATATGAACTTTCTCCTGCTGCTTTTCAGTTTTGTGCCTATGTTTCTACCATAATAAGCAATACTGGAAAGCAACTATAAGAACTGTCTTGTACTTAGCAAACTTGCTATTAGTCTGTCTGTAATTATAGGTAGTTGACAACTCGTGGTTTTGTTTTTTTGTTTTTGTTTTTACTTAAAATTGTCCAACTTTACAATATTGCCATCAATAGAAACACTACCTTGAATTTTCTTTTTTTTTTTCTGGGCTACCAATATGCAGTAAGATTCTCTTTGGAGATGCAGAGCAGAAACAGTGATCTGCAGCACCCAGTCAGCCACATGATCACAAGGGTAAACAAGCAAGATTTGCTATTTGGTAGTGGCTCTACCACTACCACTTGAGCCACTTCATCAGTCCCTTTGTGTGGGTTATTTCCAAGATAGGATATAACCTTATGCCTAGGCTGGCCTGAACTATGATCCTCCTATTTTATGCTTCACTTTGTTGAGGAGGTAACATATACACAACACTGCACCCAGCCATTATGCTTCTCTGTCTGGGGTGACATACATGCACCACCATTCTCAGCCATTGGATGAGGTAAAATAAAGCAATCCCCCAATCTCTTTCTCCCAATTGCTAAGATTATAGGTTTGAGTCACCTTACAGGCTTCAAATGCTTTTTGTATGTGTGTGTCCATAGTAGGGCTTGAACTCAGGGCCTACATAGTATCCTTAGCTTTTTTCACTAAAAGCTAGAGCTTAACCACTTGCCCTACAGCTCTACATCTAGTTTGTTAGTGGTTAATTGGAAATAAGAGTCTCATAGACTTTTCTTTTTTTTTTTTCTCATAGACTTTTCTGCTCAGGCTGTCTTTGAATTGTGATCTTCAGATCTCAACCTCCTGAGTAGCTAGGATTACAAATGTGAGCCATTGGTGCCTGGATTCAAATGCATTTTTGATTAATGGCATTTTCAACTTGTGAAACATATCTGAATGTAACTATTTACACAAAGACTCATCTATAACTTTCACAAGCTAAGTTATTAATTAAACAGTTAATAATGACTACACTACAATTATACAAGAAGTCCCAGTGTACTGCATAAAGTTGGTTGGTGGCATCCTCAGGTAAACTAAAAAACTTGAAAGAAACAGGAACAATTCATTCAAGCTACATCCAAATATAATGTATGGATGTTAAGACAAACACAGTAAGAAAAAGAATTACAGTATCTGGATTCGTGAGTGTAGGGTTTGCAATGACCACAAGTCATTCCAATACATGTACTGAAAGATGCAGCAGTTCCATTAAAAGGAATGGTCATGCAAATATCATGAGAGGCAAATATAACTTCAAAGTAGTGGGAATAATATCTAAACTTTCCTGAGAGCACCAGGTTATACATAAATATGAACTAGAGTCTTATTATCTTAATATTATTATGGTTTTATACTCACTGCCTATATATATATATATATATATATATATATGTAGACACTATGCTAAACAGGACACTAGCATATAGCTTAATAAAGAAGCTTTTAAAATAATTTGTAAAAATCTTTCAACTGCAGAATTTTTTCAGTTTTCCATTTGTGGTGCCCTGAACCACATCTATTAATAACTTTTCATTTTACGTCATTCTACTTCCTAACTACTGATTCTTCATTTACTGTTGAGAAAATAAAAGCATCTGCATGTGGCAGGCATCTTATGAATGCCTATACACAAAGATTTCCACGAAATTCAGTCAGAGAGACAGGAGTCTTGAGATTTGTGTGTGTATGTGTGTTAATCTGAAACTATTTGATTGACCTATTTTTTGGTCTAAAAACTGATTTCTTTTAAATCTTAGAAATAGATATTTTCCCTTATGAAAACTAATGAAAAGGGCATTAATAGGTCATCTTGTAAATATTTTGCTTTTTTTAGTTAGTATTTTTTCTAAAACACTTGCAAGACATAAAAAATATTATCTTACTAAGAACTTTGTGACACTGAACCTCAGTCATACTCTTCCCTACTCTCATTCAAATGACCAAAAGGCAATCATGGTCAAGCTGTTTCTTGACCATATATACTGATTTTTTTGTCATTACCTATTATCTTTTTGTTTTGGTAGATTTGTATTTAATTATTTCATGTCATCCCCCATCTTCTAAGTAAAATAATATAACAACTTTGGCCTAAATCAAGTTAATGTTTCCATTATTGCACAAAATAAGTTTTTTTTTTTTTTTGGGTCCGGTTGTGGGGCCTGAACTCTGGGCCTGGGTGCTGTCCTTCAGCTCTTCAGCTCAAGGCTAGCACTCTACCATTTGAGCCACAGCGCCACTTCCGGCTTTTTTCTTTTTGCTTATGTGGTGCTGGGGAATTGAACTCAGGGCCTCATGCATTGCAAGGCAAGCGCTCTACCACTGAGCCACCTTCCCAGCCCACAAAATAAGTTTTGTTCATACAAAAGCCAAACTGTATACTCTAAGCATAACATTGCTTTTATAATTTTTTGCTTTTCCATATTAAAATCCTTGCTTATAGAATTTACTTATAGAATTTTTCCCACATTTTTATGTAACAGTATTATTTTCCAAATGGTCAAAATTATCAGATACTCTACCAATTATTTTGGAAATTGTGATAGTTAATTTTATTTGTCAACCTGTCTGGGTGTCCTGAGTGTTGGTCAAACATTCTTAACGTTTTTGTGAAGATGCTCTTGATGAAATTAATGTTTAAATCTCATAAAGCAGACTGCTCTCCATTAAACAGGAAGGTCCCATCCAGTTACTTAACAACATGAACAAAATGATAGCTTTCTCCAACAGATAGCCTTCAGATTCTACTGAGATTGAGACTTCTGAATAATCATTCTGAAACTACCTCATCTGTTCTCTTTTGTTTCCAGCCTACAGCTCATCCATACAAATTTTGGATTTGTCAAGCTTTTTTATTAATCAAGTTTTTAATCACTATAACAAATACCTAAGACAATCAAATTATGACAGAAAATTGTTTGGGCTCCTATATCTACGAGTTTCAGTTCTTGGTTTTGAGCCCATAATGAGGCAATTCATGAATGGCTAACTGAAACAATAAGCCTCAGGTAGAAGAAGACAAAAAGAGAAAGGGCCAGGGTTCCACAATCTTCTTTGAGGACACAAACCCAGTGATCTAGACACCTCCTACTGTGCACCATTTCTTAAAATTTCCACTCCTACCAATAATGTCATGCTGAGCAATAAGCATTTTACTACATAGGCCTTTTATGGGACATTTAAGATCCAAACTATAGATACTTAATAGTTGCCAGTTCTGGGCTAGGGATGTGACTAAGTGGTAGAATGCTTAACTAGTGGGCCCAAGACACTAGGTTAAATCCCCATACTGAGAGCAGAGAGGGAGGGAGAGAAGAAGGGAGGAAGAAAAGGAGACAGGGAGGAAGGGAGGGAGGAAGGGAGCTAGTAGACCTAAAATAAGTATTCAATTAGTGGTAATAGTAGCTTAATTCTAGAAAAGAAATCTTCCAGAAAGCTATTGCAGTAATCCCATATAAAAGAGATGATGGCTTAGAAGTACATAGATATTATGAAGTGATGAGAAGTGGTTAGATTTGGGATAAATTTTGAAGAAAACTAGTAGGACTGTCTGTGCCAAATAAAATCAAAATAAAGAAGAGCCAGGCACTGGTGGCTCACGCCTGTAATCCTAGCTATTCAGGAGGCTGAGATCTGAGGATCAAGGTTCAAAGCCAGCTTGAGCAGGAAAGTCTGTGAGACTCTTATCTCCAATTAACCATTAGAAAACCAGAAGTGCCACTGTGGCTCAAGTGGTAGAGTGCTCGCCTTGTGCTGAAGAGCATAGGGACAGCACCAAGCCCCGCGATCAAAAAATAAGAAGAAACCAAGCTGGGCTCTGGTGGCTCTTGTCTGTAATTCTAGCTACACAGGAGGCCGAGATCTGAGGATCATGCTTCAAAATCAGTCCAGGCAGAAAGTCTATGATACTCTTATCTCCAATTAACCAGCAGAAAGACTGGAAGAACAACTGTGGCTCCTGTAGTAGAGCTCTATCCTTGAGCACAAAAGCTCAGGGACAGTGCCCAGGCCCTGAATTCAAGCCCCAGGGCCAGCACAAAAACAAAGAAAGTGTCCAGTTAAACAAATGTATAGGAATACAAGAGGAATACATTTTGGAGAAAATATTAGGAGCTTGTTAAATTTATGTTAAATTTAAAATAGCCCATTAAGATATTAACATGATATGACTCTAGTTGGGCACAGAAATCTTATGAAGTACAAATGAGAGAAATGAGGTACAGTAGTTGAATTCTGGGATATTTCTTTGTTTAGATATTAGAAAAATGAGCATAGCTGGACACAGTGGCTCAAGCCTATAATCCTAACTACTTGGAAGGTAGAAATCAAGATAGGATATAGGCCAGCCAAGGCATAAAAGATTTAAGACTGTATCTGTCTTAACCAGTAGCTAGGGTGATGGAGCTTGTGTTTATCCCCAGCAACACAGGGAAACACAAGTAGGAGTAGAGCCCCTTGAAAATAACAAGCACACAAATGAGCTGGAGGTGTGGCACATAGGTCTGAGTTCAATCAAATGCATTCATGTTGTTTGTAATTAGTTTAGGAATAGGGAAAATATGATACAATTCCAGACATTGCTGGCAGGCTTTGTAGGAAACTTTTTCTTAATCTTAAAGATTAAAACTAGCATTATTTTTTTCTGCTTTGGAAATAGTCACATTACATGTGTTGCAAATATTTGCCAAATTATGTTGGTCTTCTCTCTTGGTCATTTTGTTAAAATTGGGTTTTTTACCTAAAGTATCTATCATTCCAATCTTCCTTAAGAAAATCTCCTTCCATTGTTTATAACATTTCTTCTATTTTTTCTAATATTTATTCATTCTATATTTAAAATTTTAATCCATATAGAATTTATTTTGTATTTTTAATGTTTTCTTTTGTTTTGGTGCTGGGACTGAACCAAGGGCCTCATACATGCTAACAACATGTTCTACCATGAAGTCATCATGCCCAATTTTATAATTTTTTATTCTATATGGTATACAAACCTAGACTTTTCTTCCAGATGATTTCTGAATAATTTCTTAAATTCTCTTGCTTTTCATCCCCAAACAATAATTTTATTTTAAAATAATGACAACTGTAATAAATCGAGCATCAAGGTAAAGTCTATAATTTCCAGACTCCCTTACAGCTACACATAGGCATTCAGCTGTCATAGGCCATAAATTAGTCATATGATTACTATTCCCTGTCCTTATAAGGAAAAAAAACACCTATTATTCTTCTAGCTCCTTTTTATTTTCCTGGGTGTAAAGAATTCGAGTCCCACAGATTGGAATTCAGTCATTTGGAAAGATGACAGAACATAATTTGCTTTAAAATGCTTACTTCTAAACTGATACATGAGGGACAAACACTATCTTGTTTAAACCACCATATTTTAGGAGGACTGTTATTAGCTCTAGAAAACAAGATGCTTTGAAGAAGATTATACTATCAAAGGAGATAAATTCTTGTTCTTTTTATATATTCTTCAGCTTCCTTATTTTTCCATATTCTTATCAAAATATGATAATTTAGTTGTAACTCACTTTGTTTTTTATTATTTTAATTTTTTTCTGGTTGTGGGACTTGAACTCTGGGCCTGGACACTGTTCCTCAGCTCTTCAGCTCAAGGCAAGTGCTCTACCATTTGAGCCACAATGGCACTTCTGGTTTTCTGGTGGTTAATTGGAGATAAGACTCTCATGGGGGCTGGGAAGGTGGCTCAGTGGTAGAGCGCTTGCCTTGCATGCCTGCGGCCCTGGGTTCGATTCCTCAGCACCACATAAGCAAAAATAAAAAAGCCGGAAGTGGCGCTGTGGCTCAAGTGGTAGAGTGCTAGCCTTGAGCTGAAGAGCTGAGGGACAGCGCGCATGAGCAGAGTTCGGGCCCCATGACCGGACCCAAAAAAAAAAAAAAGAGTCTCATGGACTTTCCAGCCCAGGCTGGCTTTGAACCATGATCCTCAGATCTCAGCCTCCTGAGTAGCTAGGATTATAGGTGTGAGCCACCAGTGCCCGACTATTATTTTTTCATTTATTGTTTGAACATATTATATCTTCCTTAAGAGTGAGGCTGAACATCTTTTTTGTATGTTTATCAGCAAGTTGAGTTTTCTCTTTAAATTGATACACTTGGTCTTTTTTTAAAATCATCTTTCTCTTGTTCATAATTAATTGCAAGAATTTATTATTTATTTTCAATACCAAATTCTTTGTAGTTGTATAGGATGCAAAGCTGTAGTACCGTTTTGTGATTTGACACATCACTCTAAAGTCTTTCAAATGTGTATGTTTTAATTTTTAAGTTTTAATTTTTATATGATAAAATTTACCAATAGTTTTCTGCCTTAAGAAATATTTTTATCTGATGTTATTAAGATAGGCTAGTTATATTTTTTCCAAAAGTTTCAAACTATTGCATTAGGATCATTAATTCATCTGGATTATTTTTAGTGTAAGAAAAAATAAGGATTTAATTTTCACACATTTTTCACATATGCAATCAATTGTTCCTTTACCTTTTGTTAATAATACTGTCCTTCATGGCTAGGAATGTGGCTTAGTGGTAGTATGCTATGCTTAGTAATATTGTCCTTCTGCCAATAACCTATAATATCATCTTTGCCTATATAGAATCTCTGTACCTATATTGGTCTGTTGTAATTCCTAATGTGTTTCATTAGTTTGACAACCCATTTATCTATATAAAGCCACTCTCCTCTCAAGATATACAAGATGTCCATCATCTCAAACAATAATCTGTCTATTTCTCCCCCTCTTGAGGGAACCACTATTATGGTTAGTTTCACTTATTCTTGTTCATCACATAAATTCTTACCCTTCATATAAATTCAGCATGTAATCTCGCATCTAGCTTTATTTAATCAACAACATATTTTTAAGTTCAACCATGTTGCCAAGCATTTTGATAAAAGACATTTTTATTATTGAGTAGAATTACATTCTACATATACAAGCCAATTTGTTTATTCAGGTTTTATTACTGAACATTTGAACTGTTTTCAATTTAGGATATTATAAATAAAGCTGCTATAACTATTATTATACAAGTGTTTTTGTGAACATACATTTCTATTTTTCTTTAGAAAAAAATCTAAGAAAAGTGATGCTGGATTTTAGTTAGGCTTATGATTAATTTTATAGAAAGTTCTCAATGCAATTACTAAAGTGGTCATATCATTTTATATCCTTATTAGCAAGGTATAAGAATTTCTATTGCTCCATGTCCTCACCAACATTTTGGATTATCAGATTGATCTGGGTTTGTTGTACTTTTAATATTAGCTATTGTAGAGAATTATAGCAGTATATAATTATGGATTTAGTTTGAAATCTCCAGATGACAAGTGACACTGAGTACTTTCTCACATATTCACTGGTCATTTGTGTATAATCTTTTGTGTGATGACTGTCCATATTGAATCTGTTCTAGTAGAAAGTTGTTTGTCCACTTTTATTGAGTTGAAGCAATTATTATACACATACGCTTAATTCAAGTCTTCGGTCAGATATATTTTTTGCAAATATGCATTCTCTTAACAATGTCTTCTGATACACAGATGTTTTTAAGAAGTCCTAGTACTAATTTTTGTTCCTATTTATTTATTTATTTTGTCAGTTGTGTGGCCTGAACTCTGGGCCTGTGCACTGTCCCTCAGCTCTTCAGATCAAGGCTAGCACTCTACCACTTCCAGCTTTTTCTGCTTATGTGGTACTGAGGAATCAAACCCAGGGTCTCATGCATGCAAGACAAGCACTCTACCACTGAGCCACCTTCCCAGCCCCATGTTCCTTTTTAAAAGTAGTGTGGTCTTTTTTGTTTGTTTGTTTTGTCAGTAGTAGGGCTTGAACTCTGGGGCTGGGCACTGTCCCTCAGCTCTTCCACTCAAGGTGAGTGCTCTACCACTTGAGCCACAGCTCCACTTCTGGTTTTCCAGTAGTTTATTGGAGATAAGAGTCACACAGACTTTCCTGCCCTTGCTGGCTTTGAACCTCAATCCTCAGCTCTCAGCCTCCTGAATAGCTAGGATTACAGGCATGAGCCACATCTTGTATATACATTCTTCTATTTGGGGGAGGGGAAGGGAAATAACAAAATGCTAAAATAAGGATATAGGTTTACCCATTGTACCAATGAGATATACAAGACACTATGTTGAAAACGAACTTTACAAATTGGGGGGGAGGAGTTGGGGAGATAGGGAGAGAAGGAATGGTAGGGGAAAAACAAAGGAAGAGGTAACAATGCTCTATAGGAAATGTATTAATTACCTTACTCATGTAACTGTAACCCCTCTGTATAGTATTTTTACAATAAAAATATATACAAAAAAGTAGTGTTTGGGGGTTGGGAAGGTGGCTTAGTGGTAGAGCGCTTGCCTTGCATGCCTGAGGCCCTGGGTTCGATTCCTCAGCACCACATAAGCAAAAAGAAAAAAGCCAGAAGTGGCACTGTGGCTCAAGTGGTAGAGCACTAGCCTTGAGCTGAAGAGCTGAGGGACAGCGCCCAGGCCCAGAGTTCAGGCCCCACGACTGGACAAAAAAAAAAAGTAGTGTTTTCTGTGTCCCATATAAATTTTTTTACTATTTTTATTGATGTTACAAGTTGGCAAAAAATTTTTATGTGCTTTTTCTTTTTTTGTCCGTCATAAGTCTAGAACTCAGGGCTTGGGCACTATCCCTGAATTCTTTTGCTCAAGACTATTGCTCTACTACTTTGAGCCACAGCTCCACTTCTGTTTTTTGAATGGTTAGTTGGAGTCTGGGCTGGCTTCAAACCACAATCCTCAGGTATCAGCCTCCTAGGTAGCATGAAACACAGGTGCCTGGCCTCATGTACATATGTTAATTTTACTTTTTATAAATAAGCCCACAATCACCTTAATTATGTGTATGATGTGATATTTGGGTATTAAATTATATTACATAAGTGTACATATGTGTATATGTAGTATATAAAGTTGTTGACATAGAACTTCTAAAACGTCATAAAGATCTTAACTCATAGGAATATTTAGGAGCTATCTACTTATTTATTGCTAGTACTGTGGGCTCCAAGCTAATTCATTTTGCATGGTCTCATTTTGCTGGCACTCTATCCTTGAGCCACATCTCCAATTTGGCTTTTTTGGTTAATTAGAGCTGGAATCTCAAGGACTTTTCTGCCCAGGCTGGCTTCAAACCAGGATTCTCAGATCTCTGCCTCCTGAGTAGCTAGGATTACAGGTGTGAGCTACCAGTACCTGGAAGTATTGGTCTGTTTCCTTCCCCCTCCCCAAAAGAATAAGCTTTCAGTTTCCTGATCTCTATTATTTCTTTCCCTCTGTTCCATTCATTTGTAGTCTCCATTATTCCTTTTCTAGTTTTTTAATTATATTTGCCTTGCTATTTATTTATCCTAGTTCATCAATGCATACTTATTTTTCAACATTTTAAATATATATTTAAATTTACCTCCTAAGAAGTGCTTCAGTTTGATCCAAGATATATGGGGTGGGATTAGGGTAAATGATTTAACTGCTAATGAAAGGCATTCAGTTAAATCAGTCCAATAAGCAAGAAAATGTAGAGTGTATATGAACATGTGTACAAGGTGCTCCAGCCTAGCCTGGAATCCAGAACATCAGTTATAATTGCGCTCTGGTTGTTTAGTTGCAGGGCAGGGCAGTAGACCAAACATGGGGCATCAGACATGCTAGGCAAGCACTCTGTCGCTGAACTATATAATCTCCAGCCCATTCTCCAGTAACATGTTTTTGATGTGAAGCTGTGTAGTCACATAGTCATACCAATTCAGAAGTGGGCTGAAAGTGCAATATCTAACGAAACAACTCTGTCTTACCTCTGTTACAATGAGAGGAGAAATTGTGCAACAGTCACCGCCCCATGTATTTTGACTGATATTTGTATTTGCAATTCCTATTGATTTATTCTTCACCTTGTGAAATACGAAGAAATACCTCGGTATACCCAAGCTTTTTGGGAGGTTTTAAAAACAATTTTTGCTACTAATTTATAAGTTAATTACACATAATGTTGAGTCTCTAAATTTGCTTAATAGTAGGCAATCATTTGTCATAAAACTCCTTATGTACTTGAAAAAAAGCCATAGTCTCTATTGTGTATAGTAGTCCATAATATCCATAGCTATTGCTAACTTATGCAGGGCACTGGTGGCTCATGCCTGCAATCCTAGCTACTCAGCAGACTGACATCTGAGAATCACAATTTGAAGCCAGCAAGGCAGGAAAGTCTGTGAGTCACTTACCTTCAATGAACCACCAAAAAAGCTAGATTGGAAATATGGCTCAAGTGTTAGAGTGCCAGCTTTGAGACAAAAAGCTAAGAGACAGCCCCTGAATTCAAGCCCCAAGACTGGCACAAAACAAACTTGCTAATTTCCTTCATATGCTTTATAATTTTTACTTGCCCATTCTTATTACATTGGCAAATTTATATCACACGATATAAATTTGTGGTTTTATCTCCAACTTCATGTATCAAAAATTACTTCTCAATTTAATTGGTTAAGAATGAGAAATAGTATAATTTGTCTTACTCTGCAAGTTCTATTGTTTGCTTTTTTAAATCCCTGCTTCTAAGTAGACTATTTTTCTTGTATTTTATCCACTACAGTTAACAAACACTTCTAGCTGGCAACATACTGTCTCAAAATCTCTACCAAATTACAAGTTCAATTGGTACATTTTTTTGCCTCACAAATTATTGCAAAACTATTAAAGAAATCAAAATACAAATGATTTTGAGAAAATAATTGCACTTTTCTTATTTTTTCAACATCCCAATTATACATTTAAATATTATCTATAAATATATATACATTTTAAATTTTTATATAAAATGATCAAGATAGAAAAAATTCATGCAAAATAAAGATTTCTCATCAATTTAGATACATATAAATTGTTAACTGTAATAGAATTGAAGAATTAATAAATTTTTACTATGACCCTTCTATAACTTTGGTCAATGGCTGCTAAAGTAGAAGAAAAAATTCTCCCCTCTTACAAGAATCAGCGGTGACTATTTCTGAAATTAGCTAAAATGTAAGTGAACTCTCTTGCTCTATAAAAGATCAGAGTGCTCTAATCACTGTATAATTTCTGCCCTTCCAAGGCAGAGTCATCCCATGTTGTAACATTCTAAATAAAAATACATGCTTAATGTTTCTCTAAAGAATTTTTCTTACATATTAGGTATATGACTTGGATCAGGATTACACTTTTTACTATCTCATGTCATTTGATACATTTAAAGGAATGCTACTTAGCTTTTCAATGTCTGGTATTTTCCAGGTATCTATTACTAATTTCTAATTAATTTCCTTCCTTCCTTCCTTCCTTCCTACCTTCCTTCCTTCCTTCCTCTTCTTTTGTTGTCTTTTTTCTTTCTTTCTGCAGTGCTGAGGACTGAACTCAGGGCCTTACACTGGAGAGGCAAGCGCTCTTCCACTGAGCTAAATCTCCAACCCCTCTAATAAAATTTAGATAATCAGAAAATACATTTGTATTATTTGAATCTTTTCAATTTCTTGTAAATCATTATTTTGTTCTGCAGTGTAGTTGAATTTGAGAAATATTCCTATGCACTTGAAACAGTGTATCCTTCATGACTGGGTATAGTGTTCTGTCAACAACTTGTTTGATACTGTTGTTCAAACTTTCTATAGCCTTCATACATTTCTACTTGTTCTATTAATTATGTAAAGAATGCTATTGAAATCCTTAATTTTGGATTTCTATATCTAGTTTCAGTTCTATCAGCTTTTTTCTTCAAGTATTTTGAAGCCCTATTAAAAGAAATACTCATGGGCTTGCTTTTGTTTCTTTCTGGTGATTTCTTGTTGCTTCAATTTCCTTTTCTTGCTCTTTACTGAACTATGACCAGAGTTCCTTTCTAATCTCCTCTGTGTGGGTATTCTAAAAGCTTCCCAAGATTTGAAGAATTTTCTGCTAGCATTTTATTGAATATGATTCCTATATCTTTTGCTTGCATTTCTTCTTTTGTATGACCATGACTTGTAGATTTGGTCTTTTAGTGGTGTCCCAGAAATCTTGCATGCTTCACACAAACTCTGGCATTTTTTTCTTATCATCTAATGTTCTAATTTATGGACTCTGTCTTCAAGCCCTGCTAGTCTATCTGCAACTTGGTCCAGTCTATTGATGAGGTTTTTTTATTGGCTAATTTTTTCATTTCTAGAATTTCAATTTGATGCTTTTTTCAGGATTTCTGTACCTTTACTGAATAATTCTTTTATATTGTACATTTTACTTCTTATTCAGCTGTTTATTTTTATGAGTATACATTAGCTATAAAAGCAAGGATTTCGTCATGAAATCCTTCCACACTGTGTCTAATGTATTCCAATCAGTCTCACTACCACCACTCTTTCTTATTCAGCTGCTTATTCATATTTGCTTTGAATTTTCATATCCTCTTTAAATGTCATTCTTATAGTGATTCTTTGAATTCTTTGAGGTTTCAGTCACCAGTATTATTAAATGTTGTTACTTTAGAATTGTTGATTTTGAGGGGAGTCATGTCAACTCGTTTTTTTCCTCTTTCTATTTCTGTATGGGATTTGTGCAACTGTTGCCAACTAAAAGACTGGTCTTTCAGTTGAAGCATTCTCAATGTTCAAGCAGGAATGCATAATGATAGGGATGATGTGCAGTTTCTTACTACTGTACTTGACATACTGCTCAGCAGTTAACATTTTCCCACATGATCAGGGAACTGGGCTTGATCTCAGCGTCACTCAGAGGGAAGAAAACTAGGTGGAGTCTAATGTAGTTCCTAGTATACAGGCTAGTGTTTTTGTGGACTGAGGGTAGAGACAATCACATATCAATGTCTTTTTAATTGATTCTTTCACTTTAGAAGCTTCCCTTGTACAGGGAACTTCCCTTGTACAGGAAGTCACTAGATTGGGCAAGTCCAAATTTACTCCAAGGCTCCCCAGTTTTTGCTCCCAGGAACATGTATCCAAAATTAGGAGTGTCCTCTAAATGCATCAGAGAGTAAAGGGAGAAAACAGACCACTGAGTTTCAGAATGGAGGAAGAGAACTAAAAGAACTAGGCATTACAACTGCCAATTTCAGCACTTCAGACCCTGAATAGCAGCTAACCACCCTGGGAGGAAAGAGACTGGGGAATTAATGCCTGGTTCAGAGCTGGGCTACACTTGGTAACAACCCTCCTATACAGCTGAGCACCAAAACTGTGGTTTTCACCAAACATGAATTCAGAACTTTTTTGTGTCAGTCAGTCATGGGACTTGAATTCAGAGCCTGGGTACTATCCCTGAGCTTTGCACTCAAGGCTAGTACTCTACAACTTGGGCTACAGTGCCACTTCTGGTTTTCTGGTGGTTAATTGGAGAGAAGGGTCTCAACAACTTTCCTAACCATGAACCACAGCCCTTAGATTGGAGCCTTCTCAGTATCTAGAATTACAGGTGTAAGCCATCATGCCCAGCAGGTTCAAAACTTTTATCCTATAGTGATTGTAAGTAATAGAACCTGAGTCTTACCAGAGAGAGTGGCACCACTGACCACCATCTTTGTCACTGCTTGTGTTCCCCATTGTTTAAATCTCTAAGAGGGTGTACATTAGATCCTCACCTTCTCCATTACTTGTCTTGTAGCCATCTTTCACCCAGAAACTGTGGCAGGGTATGCCTAGACTCCCTGAACTGTGACTGTTCCCTGTTTTTAGATTTTTAGAGTACTCATTCTCAAACAGTAGATCCCTCTCAAGATGTCTGGCTACAGACCTCCAAGATTTGGGGAAACAAAATGTCTTTCTTCTCCAGTGCTGGCCTGCCATGCATAAGCAGTCACTGTCATACAAAATCCCAAAACTAGGTTGAGGAGTTGAAGGATAGACAGGCTTATCCTCTGACCAGATCTGCCAGTCATTACCAGAGCTACCTGGCTCATCTAGTGGATTTAGTTTCAAATTCCTTCTCCCATAAGGTTCTGGAGTTGGAGCTGCAAATTGATTCCTACTATTCTGTTGCCCTCTGTTTCCCCTTGCTTTTCAGCTGTCCTATCCCTCTTTCATAGTTACCACGTCTCTTGGTCTCTTTCTTAGAACACAGTCTCTCCTTTATTACTCTGGCTCTCGTTCAGAGTCAAGTGGAGGAAGCTTCTAATTTGTCAGCTTGCCCTAGGTTGTAAATTTTAAGCAGAGAATAAACTTCTCAAGTGCAATACATATACAATTTTCCTACTGTTGACACTAGTTCTAAATTTTAACAAGGATCTTGTGGCTTTTGTGGATGCCTTCATAGCTTGATACAGCCAAATAAAGAAGACATGTTAACATTCCATAACATGAGCATGCCGTTTAAGAGAAAAAGTCATGCCTAAAGGGGAAAAAAGATATGATTTGAAAGTTTTCTAAAATAACACATATTTCCTTATCTGGCTCTTAAAATTTGTCCAAATCTAAATGTTTAAATGATATCATTTATTTTAAAATATTTTTAAATGAAAGAAATATTAATATGAAAATTTACAAAATAAAGTTGATTGTGTAATTCTATTTTCATCACAAAGGAATGATGTTGTACACTAATGTTGCTTGCCACTATTCATACTCAAAACAAACTTCTGAATTATTGTCATCTATGATCTTATAATCTAAAGAAAGCCTTATATGTATTTTTTATAATGCTAAAGAAGTAAGTTCTATGAATTGCTTTTACTTTTCTATAAAACAAATGTACCAAGCAGCAAGTGATAAGGATGCAACTTGAGAAAAACATAGTAACTATGTAAATCATTAACATTACTTTACAAATATGGTTTCCTGAGTCAGACCATAGGAAAACACTTCCACATATATCAGAACCCTCTTCCTTCAGACTTTTTAGCAGTCCAAGAACACTGGCTAGCTCTGAATTTAATATCTTTTTCCATTAGTACATTTCTTAATTCCCTATGGACATGGAAAATGGAAACCTCTCTATTCCATGCCTACTGGCCAGCCTTCTTGTTTTCCTGAGTCTCCAATCTTCTAAAGGTGTTTGATGTCCCACACAACTTCAGAAGCTGTGTTGTACTGTAATATTTTATGAACAAGGAAAGGAAAACCCTGAATATTGTATTTTACATCTCATCAAAAATAGTCCATGTCAGAGAAACTACCTATCCCATAAACATATATGTGTGCACATGTGTGTTTGTAATTCTTCCCTATATGTCTGTCCTATGAAATAGGTTACCCCGGAAAATGTACCAATAACTAAAAAATAAATTAATAAAATATTACAAGGTCATACATCTATGAAGTTTTAATTTAATGCAGCATTTTAAATGTATTTGTTTGCACTTTAATAATTATATAGTATAAATAGTATATGTTTTGTTAATCAGTCTGATATACTATATAGAAAACATACCATGTACAAATATAGAGTAAGGACCATGAATGAATCACAAAATATCTCAAATGGTAATGGTAATGGTAAATGGCCAAATTACATTTGTAAAACAATTAAGATTCTCAAAACATCTTGCAATGAAAAATTGCATTTTTTATTTTTATAAATGTAATGCCATAACACTGCCAGATATATTCTTTTAAGTCTACATTTTGTTAAAAAGTAGCTAGTCCAAAGAAACATAGGTCTCATGGTTTCCCTTATTTGCAATAACTAGTATAAGTTTAGGACAAGCAGAAAAGGTCAAAGGCTATGTACATATGACCATATAAGATGATGTTAAGCGAAATGAACCCCAAGATAGAGACACAAATGGTTTTTTTCATTCTTGTTATTGTTTTTAATGTATTTATAATGTACTATGTGATTTTTTTTTGTTGTTTCTTTGGTATGTTCCTCCCCCACAGTATAACCCCTGTTTTCACTGTATTTGATGTTGGTGTCCTGCATCTTGTATATACATTTTTTTAATTTGGGGAGGGGAAGGGTAAAAACAAAATGTTTAAATAGGGATACAGGTTGACCCATTGTAAAAATGAGATGTACAAGACACTATGTTGAAAATGAACTTTACAACTTCAGCCGGAGGCGGGGGGAGTATTTGGGGAGGTCGAATAGGAAATGCACTCATTACCTTACTCATGTAACTGTAACCCCTCTGTACAGTATTTTTATAATAGAAATTCATTAAAAGATAAAAGTAGCTAGTGAATAGTCTTATGAAAAAGACTATTCAAGATAGAAAGATATCTGTACCCAATTCCAACCCAAAAATAATTTTTAATTAAAAATATGATTTAAATTACAAGGTTATTTTTCACTTTTGAATTCCTCCAAATATTTCATTAAAATGTAAACTAGAAAATAGAATGGGAAAAGATTTCTTGAATGCTGTAAGATAAACAACATATCTTTGGCTAGTTGGTTCCTCTCACCAATCAAAAGCAAGCTAATGTAACATTATCTGATTGTTTGTTACTTCATTTTTTTACTATGTTCTTAAAGCTGATGGTGTAGGTTCTAAATTCCCACCATCCAGCACTAGTTGTGAGTTCTGGTAGAGAATCTGTATTTCTCTCAATATTATTACTTTGAAATACACCTAACAAATGTTCAGATACCTGTAATTTTCCTATTTTTCTTTCACCAGCAAAACTAAGTAAATACTTTTTGAACTCTACCATCTTTTACAAATAATACAACTTCAGTCTTAACCTCCCACTTTGAGTAGTTAATGTACCAAGATTAATTTACTAATGAGGTATAGTCAACTATACTTAAAATAATTTTTAGAGTAAATTCCTCCTGGGGTTGAATATTAGACAACAGTTTATATCATTTCCTTTCTTTCAATTAGATAACAATACCATTGAAGGCAATAATAGTAATGCTTTCTCCTATTTAAAACAAAATAAAACTGGGTCCCAGAGGTATAGCTCAGTGGTAGAACTTCCCTGCTTATGTGAGGCCCTGAGTTCAATCCCAAGAACCACAATGAAATAAAAAAAATATGATATTCTTATATTAAGTGAAGTAAGCCAGATCCCATGGTTTCCCTTATTTGCAAAAATTAGTATACATCTAGGATAATCTTAGCAGATGAGCAGAATAGCTCAATAGCTATGTACATATGATCATATAAGATGATGCTAAGCAAAATAAACTCCAAGACATGGACACACTATCTGAAAATAATTCATTTCAAGAACTGCAATACATTCCCTTTTTGGAAATACACAGAAACCTACCATGTGCACATTACTATAACAAATATGACATATTTTCTATTCTCTTATTTCTATTGTTAATTATAAGACAAAAATGCAAAGCCATGTTAGAATAATGTAAGCAAACAATAGTAATTTTTGAAAAGTGAGTGGCCATTAATCACACATCTTTGCAGCAGGCACTTTAGTAAATATTTTAGATATACTAATACTACAAAGTAATTATTGCTTTGATCATGTTGACTTAAGAAACTGAGACCTTTAGGAGAAGACTTGGAACACAGCAAGTATTCATCCTTGACGAAGGAGTAAAATTTAGTAAAGTCTCCTATAGACAACAATGTAGGATATTATATTTACTTCAAAAGTATTCTAGAAAATATTCAAATCTTCAGTTTTGTAAATTAATGTATTTAGTGGACTTAACTTACATGCAGACTATATTAAACAGAGGTTAGTATTCAACTCTACTATATAAACTAGATTGCAAAACTATAGTGAATTTTTGAAAGGAAGAGACAATTTAAAGAATTTTACAAAAAGAACATTCAAATTCTCTTGGCAACTTTTAAAAACATTATTTAGCAGCAAAAATAAATATGTTTTATATGACGCAAACTGAAAGGAACTAAAGATCATCTAGTTTTCATCCTTTCTGCTTATAGTCTTAAAGTTGTTAGAATTAGCCGTATGCTACAATGGAAAACATTCCCTTCTACCTCTCACAGAAAAAAAGTCAAACTTTTCCATCAAAAGCCTAATCCATCATTAACATCTTTGTGTTAAACATTGCTTTCTCCTTTTATTCCTCATAAAAGAGAGGAATAAACTAATCATCCCCAACCTCTCAGAGAAAATGAGTTCATCAGATTTTAAAATGACTTGAGTCCAAATGAAAGCACTTCATGTCTGATAGGTCACTGAAGGAAGAAAGAGGACCAAGAAAGTAACAAGGAGTGCCTGAACAACTAAATACAAAAGAATAGGTCATTAACATCACTTTCTTCCAACGCCAGTTCAGGTCCTATTGTTAACTATGTTAATTCTTAAATTTCTTTTCTTTTTTCCCTCTACTACCTGTACTCTGACCCATTGTTAACTATGTTAATTCTTAAATTTCTTTTCCTTTTTCCCTCTACTACCTGTATTCTGACCCATCCATATGCTTTCTTCTATTTAATCTTTACTTTTTTGAGGCTTTTTTGTTGTGATTTGTTTTTTGAGGTTGGGCACAGAACACAAGGTCTCCATGCATGCTAGGCAAGTGCACTATTTCTGAGGTACTTTTTAACTCTTACTCTCTTGTTTTAGTTTTTTGTTCTTGTGATTGTTTATTGGGGTTTTTTGGTGGCAGAACTGGAGTTTGAACTCAAGAGACTTCCACTCACTTAGTTTGCTCTGCTGGCACTCTAGCACTTGAGGCACCTCTCTGGTCCTGCTTTTCACTATTTAGCTTGGAGATGGAATCTCACAGACTTTTTGTCTGAGCTGTCCTCAAACGACAATCTTCTCAAGCTCAGCCTCCCATGTAGCTACAATTACAGTTGTGAGCCACCAGCAATGGCTATTCTCTAGTTTGGCTAAACATTTGATGTCCTCTGTGGCTGATCCTAACAATTTCTCTCATTCCCAGAAATTCCCTATTCTCAAATATATAAAAAGGAAATTCTCCAAATTGCCCCACTTATCTACTTATTCTGGAGATTGGATACAAATTAAGCATTGGTCTTACTATCCTGATTACTTTTATAATGATCTTTTATAAAAATAAAAAATTGGAATGCTTTCTGTACTTTTCAATAACTAGGTTTTCTTTTAATTTGGATTCTCTGTTGTATTACATTAATTCTTTGACATACTAATGCCCCTTAAGATCTAATGATACAAGCCGGGCGCTGGTGGCTCAAGCCTGTAATCCTAGCTACTAAGGAGGCTGAGATCTGAGGATCGCAGTTCAAAGCCAGCCCGGGCAGGAGAGACTGTGAGACTCCTATCTCCAATAAACCACCAGAAAACCAGAAGTGGCGCTGTAGCTCAAGTGGTAGAGCACTCGCCTTGAGCTGAAGAGCTGAGGGACGGTGCCCAGGCCCAGAGTTCAAGCCCCACGACCGACAAAAAAAAAATGATCCAATGACACATATTTTACCCATCCTGTACATATGGTGAATACTGACAAAAACAAAGGACTAGCATACTTCATTCTATAAATATAAATAATATGCTGTGAACCTATCTTCCAGAGCAATGGGAATATAGTATTAATGAAAATGGGTCAGGTCCTTGCTTCATGGAATTCTTTTTGTAAAATTATGAGTATTAGGGCTGGGAAGGTGACTCAGTGGTAGAGTGCTTGCCTTGCATGCATGAGACCCTGGGTTCGATTTCTCAGCACCACATAAGTAGAAAAAACCAGAAGTGGCACTGTGGCTCAAGAGGTAGAGCGCTAGCCTTAAACTGAAGAGCTGAGGGACAGTGCTCAGGCCCAGAGTTCAGTCCCCACAACCGACCAAAAAAATAAATAAAGAATATTAGAGATATGAGCAATATGAAGATCCTAGAATCCCAGTACCTTTAAACTATATGTATGTTTATATTTCTGTAATCCAATTCACAATTCACAATTTCACATGGACTGGTAGAAAAGATAGGTAATATTTAATGTTACATTGTTTTAAAGTACAATTCTTATGCCTGGAGCTTTTAACTTACCCCTGTACTCCTAGCTCCTCAGGAGGCTGATATCTAAGAATCATGGTTTGAAGCCAGCTTGGGCAGAAAAGTACATGAGACTCTTATCTCCCGTAAACTACCAAAAAGTTGGAAATGGAGCTGTGGCTCCAAGTAGCTGAGTGCTATCCTTGAGCACAAAAGCTCAGGGACAGCACCCATGCCCAGCCCTAGGACCAGCACACACACACACACACTCTCTCTCTCTCTCTCTCTTTCTCACTCACACACTCAGACACACACACACACACACATGCATGCACATACGCACGCATGCACACATGCACATAACTGATTAGCCTATAAGCAAATTGTTCATGCCAGTGATCTTAGCTACTGAGGAAACTGAGACCTGCAGCATCAAAGTTCAAAGCCACCCTAGACAGAGAAGTCCATGATTAACCACAAAAAATGCCAGACTTTAGACATGGCGCAAGTAATGAAGTGCCAACTGTGAGCAAGAAAACTAAGCAAGAGCTGAGTTCAAGTGCTTGTATTGGCACAAAGAAAGTATAATTCTTTGATTAAAAACTGCTTATATATCTTTAATCAATTTACATTCAACCCTTGACTTCTCAGATAGAATGATAGTATGTACTTTAGTTTTTCAAAGCATATAAAAAGTAAACTGCTTTAAATTAAATCAGAAAAAGCTATTATTATTATTATTATGTAGGGGAGTTAAAATAGGGTCTTGCTCTGTAATTTAGTCTGTCCTTGAGCTCACCATTTCCTGTTTCAGGTTCCCAAATGGTGAGATTACAAACATGTACTCTTCCTGCTGGCTAAAACTGTTTCGTTCTTATTGATAGATTATTTAACTGATTTTAGATGTACTATGTAATAACAAACTACCTTCTATTAAACCTGGATGAATAAATTATTCTAGGTGAAAATTCTATCGTCACTTGATTCTTTGTTACATTCATTGTCATCTCTTTCTCTTACTGCGTTATATTGGTTTGGGATATTTTCTTTAGTTTCAGAGAATAAAACATACATTGATGAACAAATGTACCTTTTCATAATAATACCATCACTTTCCATAAGTTCAATAAAGATTGACTTATTTGGGAGACAGGGTTTTGCTAGTGGGCTTCCAGCCCACTAACATAGACCAGACTAGCCTCAAACTCATGATACTCCTACTTCAGTGTCCTAAGTGCAGGGATTACTGTAATGCAATACCTTGCCCAGTTAAGACTGATTCCTAAAGTCAGTTGTCTATTACTTCCAATTTATAACAGTTCTTTTTCTTTCCCAGTACTTCCCCAAAATAAGTACCAAATAAAACCCTTAATTTGGAATTTCAGTTCCAATGCTCACAAATTAAGCAAAGAATTCGTGTTTTATTTAAAACAAATTGAAAATTCCATGTTTTGTTTCAGCCTTATGATATAGTCCATCTTAAATGTAAAACTTAGCACACTGTGCATATCATATCTGTATGTCAAAGAAATATAACAAACTTAATGAGGAATGTAAAAGGAAAGAGGCACAGCCCATTACTTTAAAGATACACTGGAGCAGCCAAAGATGACAAACATGCATAAAATTCAAAACATGGTGGGAAAGAGGTTTAGGCACTGAAACACATAAATCAGTGTTTTGAATTCTCTTTCTCTATGGGTATAATTGTACCTTAGTTTCTTATAATGATTTATTGAGGTAAATATTCTGTATGGTTTAACAGATACAGCTTCAAAGTGACAGGCACAAGCTCTCCTTTATTCATGAGGCAGCTGAGTACTGGGATGCGAATTCACTTCTGTATTCCGGGACTTGGCAAAGTTTGTTTTTAAGGTCCTTATAAAGAATTCATGTTGATGTAGTCTATTCAAATGTGAAAAACACTATGTTGTAATGAGGAAAATAGAAAACCTTTACAGTAATTCTGGAGAAAAAAGTAAATAAATTGAAGCAAGACACAAAATTCTTTTCTGCAAAGAATGCCCCTGAGTTCATCTCAACCCACTTCAGTCTTAGAGATGCCTGCATACCCCATCACTGGATCTCAACAAACTGGAAACTGAATCAGGATGAACATAAAAATGAAAATGATCACAGAGCAACAGAATTAAGTCTCAGTAACATTCACCCTAGAAAGCCTTTTGGGCTGATTCTCAATTTGCACAGGCTATTTCTCTGGGATCAACAAATATTCAACAGCAATTAGCAATAACAATTACACAGTAGTTTATTAAAAACACTACAGAGAAACATTATAATTTATAAATGAGAAAAGTACTTTAGCAAATACTTCTTTTAAAACTAATATGTCAGTAGAAGCCAGGTACTGGTGGCTCACACTTGTAACCCTATCTACTCATGAGGCTGATCTCTGAGGATGATGGCTCAAAGCCAGTTCAGGTAGGAAAATCCATAGTACTCTTATCTCCAATTAATCACAAAGAAATGGAAGTAGAACATTGGCTCAAGTGGTAGAGCACTAGCCTTAAGCACCAAAGCTCAGAAACAATGCCCAAGCCCAGAAGTCAAAGCCCCAGGACCAGAAGAAAAACAAATTAAAACTATTATGCCAATAGAAGCTATGTATAGGTTCCTGAGTCGCACAGACTTAAGAAAACTTAAGAATTTACAAATGTATGTTTGTCTATGTCAAGCCTTTCAGCAAGCAATTTAGATGTTTGCTAAGAAACATATGTACCATCAATATATAAGGCCTGCATAAAGCAGATATTCAGCCTTCCTGAACAATGGATTCCTAATGCAGACATATTTCTACCCACCTGCCATTGTGGTTTATGATTCTCTACAAGATTATTTGCCACTTTAAGGATATAAGTGCCAACTAAAAGTGATGTTAGCTAACACACATACTTTAAAATATATTTACATTTTTGTAATGGAATTATCTCCTCTCCAATTTTTATATACATATACATATATATTTCAGATTATATATTTTTTTCAAATTTTGCTCCTCTAAAGGTTAAGTATCTCACATTCTTGGAGAAACTAATAGTAAATGATTTTTGCAGTTTTGCCATATCTCCTTTAAAATTAAGAATTACCTTAAAACACTGCTTGTTAAATTATAAACTTTTTAGTTAGTATAAAATAGCATACATAGCCATGTATGAAGTAAATAATAAGTAAATATACCAGATAAGTGTAGTAATTTAAAATAGCTCTAGAAGTTTTATCACTTTTCAGAGGACATCTTTTTCCTCACTACCGACCCTCCCCCCAAATACTCCACAATTAAATACACTAGAAAACATGATATTCTGGCATTACTTTCAAGAAAACTACCAATTTCTCAACACAATGTTATAGAAAATTTTGCATTGTGGGGCTGGGAAGGTGGATCAGTAGTAGAGCGCTTGCCTTGCATGCCTTCCTCAGCACCACATAAGCAAAAAAAAAAAAAAAAAAAAAAGCCAGAAGTGGCACTGTGGCTCAAGGGTAGAGAGCTAGCCTTGAGCTGAAGAGCTGAGGGACAGAGCCCAGGCCCAGAGTTCAGGCCCCACGACCGGACCCCCCCCCAAAAAAAGAAAATTTTGCATTGTATGTCATTTTTAAGCAATCCCAAATGTTTTAAATGGCCATTATGAACAGGTAGAATCTTGTATCGCTCCAAAAGTAGTTTACTGTGCAATATTAAGATCACATAAAAGCAAGATAATTATGAGCCAATAAAAGACTGAAAGTTTGATGAAGAAAATGTCCCTTTCATAAAAGGTGGATCATCATTATCAATACCTCATACTCCTCCTCTACCAATTATTGATCCTCAGCCTCACTATAGAGTACCAAATGGCCTTAAATTCATCATTCCCCTGCCTCTATCTTCAGTATATGTAATGGGATGACAGAAGTGCACAACCATGCCCAAATAAATCATATATTTTCCTATATGTAAAAAGGGGTTGTAGTATTGGGAGGAATTGCATCACAATTTTTCCTTTGAAATAATTCTATTTTATAGTTTTTCACATAATTTATATAAGTAAGGTAACCTCTTTGTGTGGTGTGGTGAGTGTGTGTGTGTGTGTGTGTGTGTGTGTGTGTGAGTGTGTGTGTGTGTGTGTGTGTGTGTGTGTACCAGTACTGAGACTGACTCAAGGCCTACAGCATTCAGGTTTTTCACTCAACAGCTTGACAACTTTTAACTATTCCTTGAGTTCTAGTTTTTTGGCTGTTAATCAAAGAGTCTCTTGGGTTTGACTGATTGATATGGCTTCAAACTATAATCCTCAGATCTCAGCCTTCTGAGGATTATATGTGTGAGCCACCAGTAGCAGGCTAAATTAACATCCTTAAGCAAGGAAATACATAGACTCTTTTTTTTGTTGTTGTTGGTTGTGGGGCCTGAACTCTGAGCCTGAACACTTCCCTCAGCTCTTCAGCTTAAGGCTAGTGCTCTTCCACTTGAGCCACAGTGCCACTTCCAGCTTTTTCTGCTTATGTGGTGCTAAGGAATTGAACCCGGGCCTTATGCATGCAAGGCAAGCACTCTACCACTGAGCCAACTTCCCAGCCCCTACATATACTCTTAAAATTTGAAAAAGGTATCCTATAACTAGAATATTAAAAAGAAAAACTCAACAGAGCATCTTATATTTATCAAATACAGCATGTAACCAATTCATAAATCCTTACAATAGCACGTGTGAAAAGCAATGTAGTGTTGTGGCTCCTTTGTTTTGTTTTGAGATAGAATATTATTGAAATGAATTAGGATGCCACTGAATCATCTCCAGCTGTTTGTCACCTGTTGACTGATGGAGGAAACTTTTATCTAATTTTACTTTGCTAATAACTTTTGCTTCCCTATTAAGCAAGCACACTGTCTACACGCACTGTTAGATAAAGTAACCTCAATTTTTTTTATGATACTGGGGTTTGAACCAAACATACTCCTAGCCCCACTTTACTTTATAGCTATTTACTGCATGGGGTATTGCATTTTTGCCTAAGGCTCGACTTAGATGATGATCTACCTATCTATGCCTGCCAAGTAGCAAGAATTTTAAGCACACTCCAATATGTCCAGTTTATTGAGATGACATCTCGCTAACTTTTGCTTGTGCTGCCCCTGAAACAATCTTTGTCTTCCAAAGAGTTGGGAGTACAGTTGTATAATACCATGTCCAGTCCCCCGTGTTCTTAGCTTAATTCTTTAAAACATCTCGGTGTATCTCCTCACTCATCTTCTGAAGAATTCAACATAATTTTTCAAAAATATTAGAAATAATAAAATATAAATTTTTACTTTTAGCATTGCAAAAATTATTACTGAAAACGATAAATATTTCAGGTATTTTATAGTTCAAATAGGTTTTTGTAGGTTTTATTAGTAAACAAGATAATGAATTGAATAGCATATATTACAAGTAAATCTGTTCCTATGTAATGAGGTTTGACTGATTTCATTTTCTCTAAAGCTACTAAACTAAATTTTCAAAAGTTTTGTTATTTTCATTGCCTCTCCACCATTTAAATTTCACAACAATTATATATGCTTTTGTTATTTACCTACCATTTTGTCCTGCATGTTGCTTTTTAATTTTTATTGGGTCTTCTTTGTCCACCAGATATGTTTCTGCTCATCTTAATATGTAAATTGTCTTACAATACATTGAACTGCTATAGATTTCAAGACTGACTTATAACTTAGATTTATCATTTAGAATATGACAAGCTAGTCTTGTTAAAAAGTTTCAAAAGGCAAAGTTCAGTAGTAGAGTTCAGAGCCCTTTCACACTCATTTTAGAAACTCAAAAGCCTATATCAAACATGGACAACAACATATTATTAGAGTGTATTAGCATGGAATAATGGTACCAAGTATGCATAGCAATAAATCACATCCACCAGGTAAAACATTCTCCATTCAATTAGGGAGACTTCAAATCTATGCCACCCAATATGGTAATAGCCAGCCAACTGTGGGTCTGAAGCACTGCAAATACAACTAGCTTACTTGAGATACATTGTCCTACTATATATACACCAGATGTAAAAATCTCATTAGTAATTTTAATATGGTTACATGTAGAAATAAGTGTTTGAGAAATATTTGATTACCTAAACACATTAACATTAATGTCACCTGTTATTTTCACTCTTCCTAGCGTAGTTTAAAAAAAATTAAATGGTGGGGGGGAGGGGGGAGGCTGGGAAGGGATGTGAAGGGTAAACCAAAGGAGGAGGCTGCAATGCTTGGTAAGAAATGTACGCATTATCCTGCCCATGTAATTGTAACCCCTCTGTACAGTATGTTCACACATAAAAAATAAATAAATAAATTTAAAAAAGTAAAATAAAATAAATAAAAAATTAAATGGTATATGTGACTGTACTGAATTCTATATGGCAGCACTGTCCCATGAAAATAAATAGGATTTAAAAATTAAGTTAGTTTTGGTTTCTTCTTTTCTTTGAAGAAATAGCTTTGGTTAATCTGTCATTGAGGACAGTCTACAGAAAGATCATTAAATAAAAATTTATCCTTTCAATGAGAATTGGAGGAAGGAGAAAAAGAGGAAAAGTAGAGAAAGAAAATATTGCAGGATTAGTCAATAAATATCAATTTTCTTTCATTTCAAAAGTAATAAATTACTATACCTTCAAGAACATTGAAGGCAGGTGTCAACTGCTCAATCCTGTAATTCTAGCTACTCAAGGGACAGAGATCAGGAAGATCATGATTAGAAGCCAACCCAAGTGCAAAATTTGTGAGATTCCCTCTAAAGAGAAAAAAAGCTGGGCATGGTAGCACACCTCTGTCATTCAGGCTATAATGAGAAGTGTAAATGTGAGGATTGTAGTCTAAGCAGGCCCAGGCAAAAAGCAAGACTCTATCTCATGTGTCACTACTGATGAATGAATCAAAAAAAACATGGTACCTATATACAATGGAATTTTACACAGCTATTAGTAAGGATAAAATAATGGCATTGTCAGGGGAATGGATGGAACTAGAACAAATCATGTTGAGTGAGATAAGCCAAGATCAGAGAGACAAACAACCCAAGGTCTCCTTGATATGCAGATGTTAGAGTCAAAATGCAGCAAGATAAAACAAAGTAAACAGGACTCCATATACCCACACACAGTGAGACCAAGAGGACAGTCTTGGGAGAAAAACACCTGATTCTAATACCCAAGCACCTCCTCATATGATATGTACATAAAATAATATACAGACTGAAAAGAACCCCAAATATAAGGAAATAAAGGACCTTTTCTTAATTTGTCTTATCGGTTTTTAGATGACTCTATATTCTTTACCTTATATATGGTGTATACACGTGCATATCTGAGGGAAATTGAGAGGAGGGCACAGAATCAGTGGAAAGCGGTAAAAAAAAAAAAAAAAAAAAGGACAGCAGATGGGCCCATCAGCTGTACTGGACACTGACAAAAGTGAGCTAAGAAACTCAAAAGCAGTGATGGAGGGAGGGAAAGAAAGAGGGAACAGCTGATACTTAGCAAAAGGAAAGAAATGTACGTATCACCAATCTAGAAAAAATAGTTTTATTGTTAATGTTCATATAGTTCATAAGCTTTGTAGATTAGAATGATGATGGTTATCTTTCCTGAAGATTTAAATGTGTTTGTGACTTTAGCTAAGTATAACTATGTCACAGTACTGTGAAACTTATGTAGTTACTTAATCTCAATAAAAAAATCTTTGGGGGGAAAAAGTGAGACCCTACTTTGAAATATATCAATGAAAAAAGAGGCTGGAGGTGTGGCTTAAGTTGGGATGCCTGCCTACCATTCAACCTGAGTTCAAACACTGAAGGAAACCAAGCAAAAGATGCATAATCTCCCTGTATTTTTTTTCAACTTCTTGTGAATCTGCAACCATGTCAAAATAAAAAGGTTAAAACCTCTGAAAAAAAAGACTTTATTTCAAAAATAACCAGAGCTAAAAGGGCCAGAAATGTGGCTCAAATTATATTGTACTTATTAAAACATTACCTTGACAAGAAAGCCAAAAAGGGATCACAGTAGTTTAATGATTTCAAAGTTTTACTTTTCTAACCACCTTTAGTTCTGAGAATAAAAATTAGCAATAAATCAATTACCTTTCTTCTCTATCAAATGATTAAGCTGTAATTCCAAAGACCTAGTTAACAAAAATAGTTCCACAATTTTTTGTTGGTCATGGGGCTTGAACTCTGGACCTGGGTGCTATCCCTGGGCTCTTCAGCTCAAGGCAATGCTGTACCACTTGAACCACAATACCACTTCCAATTTCTGGTGGTTAATTGGAGATAAGAGTCTCATGGACTTTCCTGTCTGGACTGGCTTTGAACAGCCATCCTCAGATCTCAGCCTCCTGCATAGCTAGGATTACAGGTATGAGCCACCGATGCCCAGCCTATAATATTTTTTGAAAATAGGAATTAGTGAGCTTTATCAGTATCTACATATTATCTTCTTCTGACAAATTTCAAATGCTTCGTGTGAGTGACTATTTCATTCTAAATGAATAGTATTGAATATCGCCATGTTGAGAGAGATAAAGCCATGCTCAAAAAGACAAATACTGCATTTTAATCATATGTGGAATGTATAGTCTTAAAAGTATTAATATGACATAATTGTAAAACAAGGAGAGTTGGGTGGGGAAGAAACAAAACGAAAGAAGGTGAGGATGGTGAATGTGATTGACGCACATACGCACTCACATATACACACATACAATTAGTATAATACAACCTGCTAAAAAAACAAGGGAAGAAAGATGGGTATTAGAAAGAGTTATATAGCCAGGCACAAGTGGCTCAGACCTATAATCCAAACTATGGAGGTTGAGATCTGAGGAACAAAGTTCAAAGCCAGCCTAGGCAGAAATGTCCATGAGACCCTAATCTCCAATTAAACATTAATAAGCCAGAAGTGGAGTTGTGACTCAAACGTTAGAGCATTAGCTTATGAGCACAAAATCTCAGGGACAGTGCCCAGGCCCTGAATTCAAACCAGCACCAAAAAAAAAAGTTAAATAGAAAGTGTTGATCTAAGTACATCATATGTATGTATGTATGTATGTATGTGTATGTGTATATATATGTATGTAAATATCACCATGAAATTTCTTTGTAAAATTAACTCGTGATAGTAAAAATTAAAAGGCACCATTTTGTACTTGTTTCTTGTAGTACTGGACTTTGAATTCAGAGTCCTGCACCTGCTCTACCACCTGAGCCAGGCCTTCAGCCCAAAGACTACTTCATTCTAATAGGCAAGAATTGTTCAACATTTATGTTCTGGGCAAAAGGAGTATCAACTGGTATAAGTACTTTGAAAACACTCAGCATTATTTTCTGTTTCTAAGCATATAACCAACTGTAATGTGTATGTATTTTCATAAAAGGTACAAAAATGTTTGTACCAATACTATGCATAATTCCCCCAATTGGATATAACCAATATACCCATAAATGGTTGAATTCGCACAACAAGGAATACTACATAGTGATAAAATGAACCAACCACTATTACATATTAACAGTGATGATTCTCACAAACGTGTAAAAGACAATAACATTCTTCTTTTTAGTTATAATAAAGTAATAAATAAATAATAAATCAAGGAAAGTAAGTCATATTTGACTTTCTGATAAGGAATTTTTACAAGAATTAGTCATATATATCCTTTGAACGTTTCTAGTAGTCTTCATGAAGACAGATACAGTATTCAATCAAATACTGTATTAGAAACAGAACAGTCTTGATACATAGTACTTTGTCTTCTATTTTTGCAACTTGTTTATAAAAGTTTATGAGTGGAAGCATCAAAAAGTATAGATTCCTGCTGGAAAAGCACCTACTTGGATTTATTAGCAATTCACTAATTCAAAGATATAATCACTTATAATTTTGTTTCCTTCATACTTAAAAGTATGGCAACTCTTTTTCTTCCTTCTTAAAGCATTTCTTATTACTCAAAAATTTTAAATAAGCTATGATAATATTCTTTATCTCTAGTCTCTTCTAGTTTTAAATTTTTTCCAATTATTTTGTTGAGGGAGGAGGAACAGAATTCTAAGAAGAGCTTTTGTAAGAGGTTCAAAAATATAAAAGCCATTTCAAGCCCAAGACATTTGTAGCCTTTATTTCTTTAGTCCTTGAAAGAGCTTTTTAAATGTTAACTGCAAAGACAGGACTGCTTTCCCATACCACATTCCAGGCTCCAGTCCCTTTGTAGTCTTGAGTTCTTCCCCCTCCCCCACGTAACCTCTAGATCAGTTTTCAAACAAAACAAAACAAACAAACAAACAAAAACTAAAAATAAAATACACCATCCATCCTTAGATATGTACAGGCAGACTTGTAAGATACCATGAAGAGGGTTGCCTCTTAAAAATTCAGAAAATTAAAGTATTTTTTATAATTATTCTATATTTGGTGATTTATTATGTCCAGTAATATACTTTCATTTGTAAAATGATGACATGTTACCTGGAAAGTTATTAAAGACAGATTTTGTTGGCCCCTCTCCTTACAAATGCTAAAGAGTAAAATAAGATATGCTCATCAATATGATCTTAATTTAAAAAAAAAAGTAGGCTTAAATCTTCATAGAATTCACAAACTTTATAGACCATGACAATGACCAATTGCCTTGTGAAGGTTAAAATGTGTTTGTGACTTTAACTAAGTATCACTATTCCATAATACTGTGAAATTTATGTAATAACCTAATCTCAATTGAAAAAATAGAAAAAGAAAAGTGAAAGAAGGGGTGGGTTAGAAGCAATGGGTGACAATGTTGTCAGACACTTTCTATTCATATACTGTTTTGTAGAATGGGTACTTCTTTGTACAACTACTTAAAGATAATAAAAAATTAGAAAGTTTAAAAAGTAAGCTTAAATCAATATGTACAATGTTATTCTGGCTTAGAAAAAAATTAACACATACAATATATCAAGTGTGAAATGCTGCTTACCAAGGTCTTTTTTTTTTTTTTGGTTGTGGGGCTTGAACTCTGGACCTGAGCGCTGTCCCTCAGCTCTTTAGCTCAAGGCAGGCGCTCTACCACTTGAGCTACAGCGCCACTTTACCAAAGTCTTAACAGTAATTTTTATTCCTGGGTAGAGTAATGATCAGTGTCTTTTTAAACGTATTTATTCATTTTGAGATAATGTCTCCCCAGGTAGCCTAGGCTGTCCTCCAACCCATGTTTTCCCTGCCTTATAAACTAAGCATACTGTTGATTGATTGCCTAGTATATAAGCAGTCTAATTTTCACATTGCCCAGGTTAAGAAATAAAAACAATTTTTTGTAGTTTTCAAAAGCTGAAAAATGAACATATGTAATCCCAAATGGCTGGGATTATAGGTATGATGCACCATCAATTCAAGTTTACACTTGTACTTTTAAATTATTTATAAATACATTTAAACTTATCATCAAAGCACACACATTGTACTTTGAATCAAATGTGTTCCTTTTTTCTTTTTTAAGTGGTAATGGAGTTTGAACTCTGAGACTGTGTTTAGTTAGCAGGCATTCTATTACTTGAGGTCCCCCACTCCCTACCCCTCAGCCCTTTCTTTGTCTTTATTTTTCAGATAGGGGCTCCCAATTTTTGCCTAGACTGGTCTGGACCATGATCCTCCTACCTATACCTCCACATAGTTGAGATTATAGGTGTGTGTTCTACTGCATCCATTTTATTTGTTGATATGGGGTTCTGATAAACTTTGTCCAAGCCAGCCACAAATTGCAATCCTCTTAGTCACTGCCTTCCAAGTAACTAAGATTTTAGGTGTGACCCACCATACTAATCAATTCTTAAACTAATATTAAAGAGAAAATATTAGTTTAGAAGGGAAAATACTGACTTAAGATATAGATAGTACTTTATTATTTTTCAGCACATCATATACTTTTAAATATGTATGTCTACTTACATTTATCAATGTATTATATAAGTAGACAATTTAAATTGGGAACTCACGAATCTTACAGAAATATAAAAAGAATATGAGTTAAAATGATAAGTGTCAAATATATTATTTAACTTACTAATAAGGAAAGTGGTAAGAAATTAAAACCAAATTCACTATAGAATTCCATACTGGAAAAAAAATCCACTTACATTGCAAAGAATAGAAAAAACTTATACTGTTATAGGCAGAAAGCACTTAAATAATTTTCAATCTTTCTAAAATTTAACTTTTATCTATATGGTTGTAAAATAGCATAGTTAAAAATCAACAAAAGGACAAAAGAATCGGAGAAAATACTTGCCACCTCTGACAAGGGTTTAACATCCACAATACATGATTCCAAAACTCAACAGAAAAAAAGTAAAATTTAAGTAAAAAATAAACCTTGTCTTATTAAATGTCTTGTCACTTACTGTGACAAACACTTAATTTAAAAGGAAGAAAAATTTTAGCTCACAGCTTCAAAGAGTTCAGTCCATGCTCGGCTGGAATTCCCTGCTTTTGGCCTAAAGTGAGGCCAAATATGGCTGCTAGGCCCAGCACATGGCAGAGGCTGCTAGAACCCAACACTGTGGCCTCTAGTCCAATTCCCAAGAGTCTCTATATCCATCTGAAACCTCATGAGCACCATCTTTTCTGTCCACATTTCTGTTAGCATTCTGGTCTTCTCTCACCAGAATTGCTCATTACACTAAATTTAGAGCATTCTATCCTTTCTGTGTCTACATCTCCAAACTTTACTAAATCCCTCATACAAACTATTTTCCAAAGAATTCTGAACCACATGATCAAGTTTGGTCACAGCAACAATCCTACTTCTCTGGTAACCAATTTTGTATATTGCTCAGACTTTTGTTGTTGTGATAAAGCACTTCAGAAAATTACTTAAAGGGAGGAAAGATTTATTTTGGCTCACATCCTCAGAGGGTTCAGTCCACAGTCGGCTGGGATCCACTGCTTTGGGCCTGTGTTGAGGAAACCTATAGCAGATGCTACTCACTTCATGGCAGCCAGGACACAAAAGCACAAGATAAAAAGGAGTCAGGCACAAAGTACATACCCTTAGTAACCCATTTCTCTCAACTATGCTTTTCCTTCCACAGTTCTACCACCTCTCAATGGTTTATTCAAGTTGTGATTCTGTCAATGCATTAATCCATTTATGAGGGCTGAGACCTCACAATTCACTTTCCAAAAGCCCCACCGCTGAATACTGCTGGCAGTGGTAACCAAGCCTTCAACACATGAGCCTTATGTGGGTCACTTCTTATCCAAACCATAACAGGCCTTCAAGACATTTCTCAAAAGAAGATATAGAAATGAACAACAAGTCCATCATTAACCGCTAGAGAAAAGAAACATATCACCTTAACCTAGTAGAAATGGCTACTATCAAAAAGACAAAAGGTAAGTGTTGATCAGGATCTAAAGAATAGGAAACTCCTCTTCATTGTTGAGAATATAAAGTCATACAGCTATTAGGGAAAACATTATGGAGCTTCTTCAGAAAATTAAAAACATCTATCATGTAATCCACCAATCCTCCATCTGGGTATGTATACACAGGAAAGAATATCAATATGCTGACAATCATCTCTACTCTTGTTAAATGAAGCATTGATCAGAACAGCAAAGAAATTGAAACAACCTAAATATTAATCAATATACAAATGTGGAGAATTGATTACATTTTTTTTTTGCCAGTTCTGGGGCTTGAACTCAGGGCCTGGGCTCTGCCCCTGAGCTTCTTTTGCACAAGACTAGTACTCTACCACTCAAGCCACAGTGCCACTTCTGGCTTTTTCTGCTTATGTGGTGCTGAGGAATCGAACCCAGGGCTTCATGTGTGCTAGGCAAGCACTCTACCTTCCCAGCTCTCAATACAAAAATGGATAAATGTGATTTATATGTATATATGGTACATATATATTGACTACCTTGTATATGTATATATGGTATTTATATTTATATATATACATGGGATATAAATATATACAATGGGATACTACTACTTAGTCATACAAAGAATTAAATCCTGTCATTTGTGCCAACATGGATAGAACAGGAAATTACTATGTTAAGTGAAATAAGCCAGGCACAGAAAGACAAGAACTGCGTGATTTCAGATGTATATAAAATATTAAACAGTTGATCTCACAGACATTAATGGTAGAATGGTAGTTACCAGAGGCAGGGAAGAATAGGTAGGAGGAGTAAGAAATAGGGAATGATTGATCAATTGTACCAAGTTAAACATATATACACAGTATATTGACTATGTATATAATTACATACTATATATATATATATATATATAAAGCTAAAAGGAAATGATTTTTAATGATTTTACACACAAAAAAATAATGTTTGAGAAGACAGATGTTTCTTTAAAAGCAAGTATACATGAATAATCCCTTGAGGGTTTGTTCCTAAACATTTAGCATTTCCCTAACCAGTAACTCAGTATTCAATTTCATAATATTTAATAGTTCTACTTGTGACCAAGTATAGAGGAAGAGCACCACTGAATTTGTGTCACATATTTCTGATTATACTATATAATTTCATGCTTACCTAAATCTTTCTGAATATAAAACTGTGTAAAATCTGATCAAATGATAGTCTTTACAGTTCCTGTTACTTTTTGGCTGGTGATCTTGTTTCATGGTGACGTGAAGATACAGCCATCTAGCTGCCAACAATTCTGGTGAAGAAATAAAAGACATATTGCTAACTCATTAAAACTGTCTGAACTTTTATCAACCAGTAAACTGAATATTTAATAATCTGACTTTACTGATGGTCGTTTTTAATTTCAGAATTCTTTTAGTAGCATAAAAGTATATATTGAGCAATTTTGTTTTATTGGTAATATAGTTTTCTGATTGTGTTTATGATCACTGAATGAGTTTGAGGTGAACTATAGTCGATCTCACAAAACTCGAACACTTGAATACTTCATTGTCATTACATTTACAGAAATCTTAGCAGAATTACAAACAGGTAAAATATTTTAATTTCAGCAAATGATAAGTAATCATTTCCAAAAAATGCTTTTTAGCTTAATGAGTTTGGTCCTTTCTTACCTTTATTCTTGTCTCAGGTGTCCTTGCTTATATTACTTATACTATTCTTCCAACATAATCTGAATTTATGACTTCACAAATTAAAGTACTATCTTGCATTGGACAAAATTCTATAAATGGTTCGGCAATCATCTGAAATCCATAATAGTACAAGTATTTCTATAAAGGCAAACTACAACAACTGCAGAGCACAAAAGCTAATAAACCTTCACAGTCTGCTCTCAGTATGGAACATTAAGTATGTGAAAATGGCAAGAAAATCATCAGAACATAGAAATCCCAAAAGGGAAATAGACAACACAAATTAAGGTGGGAATGGTATATCATTCTACTTATTTTTGTTTTAAAATGGTTGAGGTTTTATTTTCTTTCTTTGCTAGTCCTGGGATTTGAACTCAGAGTCTGGGTGCTGTCCCTGAGCTTCTTGAGCCCCAGGCTCTACTTCCAGCTTTTTTTTTTTTTTGGTAATTTATTGGAGATAAGAGTCTCACCACTTTCCTGACCCACCCTTCCCTCAGTATGAAATAATGAAATAATTCATTTCCTAACCTTAATCACAAAGTCTCTGAATAAATAAGGACAAACAATACTGAATGCTAGATTCGTCTGGTTAAAAACTGAGACTAGAATAATACAAACCTGTAATGCCATTAATCAGGAAGAATAGGTAGGAGAGTCGCTGTCATAGGCTGATAATCAAAAATATAGCAAAAGTGATAGCTGGGTGCCAGTGGCTCATGCCTGTAATCAGGAAGCTGAAATCTGAAGGATTGAGGTTCAAAGTGGGCCTGGACAGAAAAAAATCTTTGTGACTCTACCTCCAAACAGCCAGCAAAAAGCCAGGCTAAAGACAACTCAAGTGATAGAGATCCAGCCAGCAAGACTCTTGACTTCAAACCCAGTTCTAGGAGAAAAAGAAAAGCAAAGCAAAAAGACCCAGACCCTTAAGGTTGCAAAATCTGAAAACTACCTTTAAAGTACAGGGTTTTGTAAGTGGTCTAGTGACTGTGGTGTTGAGGAGGAGGAACCTAAGAAGGAAATGGAAAGAACCAGCAACTGAGAACTGGGGTACCAGCTTTTGTGTGCAAAGCCTTGTAAACTCAACAGACGCGAAGGCCGCAGGCTGTGAATGGATTAAGAGCCACTGCGTTGTCCACTTTCACCGGGTCCTTCTAGGTGAACCGTACTGCAATTTTGTCTTTGTAAACTAAGTAACAGAACGGGGTTTTGTGGCAGGCACAGACTAGGTCTGGTGAAGGGTCCCACAGTACCATCTCCTCGCCAGCTGGGGCCCAGAGCTCAAGGAGGACCCCCAATCCCAAAACTAGCCAACTAACCAGCATTTGACACCATATTGAAGTCACTTCCCTCAGCATGAAAGAATGACAAGAAATCCATTAGAACCTTCTAGAAATCCCGAACAGGGTGGGGATAAGAGGCCATTTTTTAAATGCTTTGGCGCTGAGCAAAGTGTACTCGTTTCCAAAGTCTCACTTAAACCTCTAGGTGTTCAACTGTTACGGAAGCGCTTGCCAGCGGAGCAGAGTCTCACGGTAACATATGAAAACCCACTCTGAAAAAGACTTTCCGCTGCGACGAAACTCGCTCCTCATCAACGCTCGCCACCACACCGGGCCACGCGAAAGCTGCCTTCACAAGCCGAGGAAGGCGTAGCCTCTGAGGGCACTCCCGCCACACGGCGCGAGGTACGCCGCTCGGCCTTCTGGAAATTGTAGTTTTCGTCTTCATCTATCGCCCTTATTCAGGTCAGTGTAAAGTGGCTCGGAAAACTACAACTCCCAGAGTGCCACGTGGTGGCGAGCGGCCGTAGCGGTGACGACTGTGGCGGAGAAGGCCCAGAGGAGCTCTGCGTTCTGGAGTGGTGCTGCTAAGGCCGGTGGCAGGTTGCGGACTACTGGGTGACCAGCTGAGAAGAACCAGCGACTGTGTTCGGCCTTTTCCTCATCAGGATCCCCCGCCACGATGAGTGCCGCCAGAGAATCTCACCCGCATGGGGTGAAGCGTTCAGCCTCCCCGGACGACGATGTAAATAACAATGGCGGAGTGGGTGAGGGTTGAGGCCTACCGTAGGCCCGGGTAGGCCGGGCTGGGTGGAAGAGGAGGAGGAAGCGCCCGGGGAGGCTCTGACGGGGGTGAGCCCAGAAGAAGGACTGGGAAATGTTTCCCAGACCTAATCTGGGTCGGCCCCACGCTGAGCGCCCGCGGCTCGCTGCGGTCGGGGGACGTAGTTAGCCCATCTGGGGAGCGGCTGCGCAGTGAGATAGCGGGAGTTCGGGGTCGTCTTACTTGCAGATGACGCTAATTTGTTAGGTTTTTCAACCCAGGCCCGCAGAGGCAGCGAGACCCTTGCTGTTTTCGGTTTAATTAAATGGCCCTAGGCCGTGGCGTTCGTTCACACTTGAACCCCGAGGCCGGGGTTATTTTTCAGTGTCCTGTGACTAGTAGTAGATGAAAGTGAGGATGCTGTAGAACCGAAACATTGGCGTATGCGTGTCATCATTTGGTCATGGCATCACGGCGAAGGGCCCTAGGCGGGGAGACCTGGCAGCCGTGTTCTTCCCACGCCTTTCCTCCCAAACCTTCAGCTTAACAGTTTTTAAAGTAACAAACCGCCCTGGAACGCAACCTGTTAAATATTGACGGCTGTGCCTGGTGTCAGGAATTCAAAAGATGAATAAGTACGATGCTTTATGTTAGGCGTTTTCGTGTTGTTTGCCCCAGCGCTAGCGACAGTGTCGGAAACTGCAGGTAGCCAGCACACGTAAATCCGGACCCACCCGGTAACGTGATGGAATAGCGCCCGGCAAATATGGAAGGGGGTGTGGAGGAGATCGTCCTTAAGATTCACGAAAGGATATCTAGTTTACTTTCATTTGTTTAAAGCACTCTCAATCTCTAAATTGTATGCACTCAAGGCCTTTCTGAATATCTTCGTGAATCATAGAACGCTCACCGAACTATTTGATGAGGTGGTGGTGAAGACCTCCTTTTTGGATGGTAGGTGGGGTGGGGTTTCTTTAAGGAAATTTATTTTTAGCTCTGCAGAAAGATTAGTCGTAAAGGTTTGGGACCGGCGGCTATTTTCTGAGGCTTATTCTTGCTTCCGAATCTCCCAGCAACTGACATTTTAAATCTCCTGTTGGCATGGTAATTCAGTATTTTTAAGGACCTTATCCGTTTTGTTTTTGTTTTGAGTAGCCTAAGTTTTAGATCGATTTAAAAAGCTATTGTTTTCTTCCTGATACTTACCTGATTTTGTAGGCGTTAAATCAGACACCTGTTTTGTTGGTCTCCAAAATCTTTGAGATTGGCCAAAACCTCCAGGTGATATTATGCAAAGGGATTAAGTGACTAAGTCTCCACAGCTTCTGATGAAATCAATTTAAATTAGATGGCCTTTAATACCTTTCCCTGTCCCAAAAGAAAGCATTTATACTTGAAAATGAAGATTAAAACCTGGGACCTTAGGCTGGACACCAGTGGCTCTTACCTGTAATCCTAGTTACTCAAGAGGCTGAGATGTGAGGATCTCTATTGGAAGCCAGCCCAAGCAGTTAAGTTCCTCACACTCTTATCTCCAACTACCAATTTGTGGAAATGAGCTGTCACTCAAGTGGTGGAGGGCTAGCCTTGAGCACAAAAACTCAGGGCCAGCATTCAGGTTCTGAGTTTAAGCCCCAAAACCTGCACCACCACCACCAAAAAAGCTAAGATCTGAGAATTGTGGTTCAAACCAGCCAGGGTAGGAAGGCCCCTGGGACTTATTTCCAATTAACTACTAAAAAGCTAGACACGGAGCTGTGGCTCAAGTAGTAGAGTACCACCAGCCTGAGCCAAAACTGATTTCAAGCCCTAGTAACAGCGGGCACGCGCGCACACACACACATACACACACACACCTAAAACAAAATGACTATAATATTGGTGATTTATGTTTCTTTTGTAGAATTTTATTTTTACTGATAAGTGAGAGTTGTCTCTACTTGTGTTTTGTTTTAAGTCATGGTTTGTTTGTTTTTGTTTTTTTGATGCCTGTCCTAGAGCTTGAATTCAGGGCCCTGGCACTGTCCCTAAGCTGCTGCTCAAGGCTGGCGTGCTACCACTAAATCCATAGCTCCACTTTGTTTTTTTTTGTTGTTGTTTTTTGGTGCTTAATCAGAGATAAGAGTTTCATGGACTTTTCCTGCCTACTCTGGCTTCAAATCATGATCCTCAGATCTCAGCCTCCTGAATAGCTCGAATTACAGGTGTGAGCCACCAGCACCCAGCTAGAAGTAAATTCTAAAACAGTCACTAGGAAATGTATTAAGGAGGCAAAAGGGAGATTGCAGTCCTATGGCAAAGGATTTTTAAGAATGAAGAAAACGATGGTTTTGTTGGTTTGGTTGGAGTGGAGAAATGAAAGCTATTTTATAGAGAGTGAGAAAATTTGTTTTAGTAGCTTGTAGGGAACCTCTAATAATGTGTCAGCCATTAAGACCTCCTGAATGCTGAAGCTACACTCTTACTACTAAGCTATATCCCTAGCCTATGTTTGTCCATTTAATCATGAATGTGGTGGTAATCCCAGCATTTGGTAACTGAGGCAGGAGGATTGTAAATTTGAGGCCAGCCAAAGCTATGTAATAAAACTATTGAAACCCAAACCAAAGAAATGTTGGAGGGAGGGGGGAGCTGGGGAGGAAGGCAAGAATGTAGAAAGGGAAAAAAAAATCAGGAAAGTTGGGTTTTAACTTCTCAATCATTTCTATAACTAGTTCATAGACTACACACTTCTAATTTGTTCATTTATAGTATGGTATGAAAAAAAGCAGACTTCAAGCAGGTCACCTGCCTCCTTATTTATCAAAATAGACTGTTGTGAGATGCTCTAAAAAAGATGTAAGTAAAAAATCATTTGTAACTTGTAAAACACTCCAAGCTAAGAATCCTATACACAGGTCACCTGCTTACTTATTTATCAAAATAGACTGTTGTGAGACACTCTTTAAAAAAATGTAAGTAAAAACTCATTGTAACTTGTAAAACACTCCAAGCAAAGAATCCTATATAGTTGAAACCAGAAGTACTTCAGAATTTGTAGTATTTTGAGCTATTTGCTTGTACACAGTAAGCTATCTTGGGGATAGAATCTAGTCTAGATAATTTTATATAATATTTTAGTGCACCTCACTTGACTGACCCGACACATCAGGTCATATGTGGAATAAGGAAACTGTCTTTGTAGGTAAAGAATTAACACTAAATTTTAATTAAGTCAATTCTGGGCTCACAGCAAATGATTTAGTGAGAATCAGAACTAAAGTGTGTTACTAATATTTATTATTGGAATTGGCGCTGTGGCTCAAGTGGTAGAGTGCTAGCCTTGAGCTGAAGGACTGAGTGACAGCGCCCAGGCCCAGAGTTCAAGCCCACGGCCAACAAAAAAAAAGTTTAGTATTTATTATTGTATTGAGAAATGGTTAAGACTAAATGTCCTATAAAAAGGATATGAGTTGTCACAGTCAAAGTAGAAATTTGTAATTTAGTAGCTAAAATTACGAGAACATATCCCCTGCAGAAAAAAGAATTAAATCTACAAGTGGTACAGATGCTTTAAGCCCTTCTCCCCATTCTGAGAGCAGTTCAGTGTTACTTATTATTCAGTGTTACTTATTGTATGGCTCAGGTTGGCCTTTAACTTTCAGTTTCCCAAGCCTTTCAAGTGCTGGGATTATAGATATATACCATTAAACTCATAGTCTTTTATAAATAATGTTTAGAAAAATAAAGGGATAATAAAAATGACTTTTTGGGAACTTTAATATAGATTTAACAATAGCAACCCCAAATTTCTACTTTACATTTTTCTGATTTTAATGGTATATATAACTCATTCTCTGAATACAGCTGATTACCATTAGCTGTCATGTGTAAGAACCTGCAACATATAATTAAAAATTTTATATCTATTTCTAATAGGTTTTAGCTTTATCATTACCTGTAGTCCTTTCATTATACATGAAGAGATTTGAAACTTTTGATTACTTAAAAGTTTGTGTTGAAGAGGGGTTTATCATCTTTGATCCATAATTACAAAACATTTGCATTTTCAGATAAACTCAATTAGAATGATCAATCTGATGGGTGTATTCATTTCTGTATCATGTTTTTCTCCTTCACCTTTCTATACAGACATAACCTGCCTTCAGTCTTTCTCCATGTACAAATTGAATCAAGTAAATTTTGATGCACCAACATAAACGATTAAAGTCCCATATCCTTTTATAAAAATGGGAGGTGGGCCCAACTATTACTGCAGAATATTACATGATAAAAACCTTTCCTATTGAATGACTTTCTGATGAGAATAGTATATTTCTTTAATTTTATTTTTTTTAGCAGTGCTGGAGTTTGAACTCAGAGCCTTGTACTTGATAGGGAGGCACTCTGCCATTTGAACCATACCCCCAACCCTTTTTGCTTTTGGATTATTTTTTAGATAGGGTCTCATGCTTTTTAACAGAGCCAGTTATTTGACTTTTGGAGAACCTTTGAGGTTGATTAAAAATCTTAATGTCTCACTCCTAACAAATAATTAAAATGCTCAAAACAAACCAAAAATTTTAATTTGGGTCTAGTGCCTTCTGATAATGTGGTCCCTTAGAATTTCATGTGTTTCAGTTAGCAGTTGTGGCAACTTTCTGGTCCTAGTGATTAGGCCCCTTCAAGACTCAGGACAAAAGATATCAAAGTGTAAGTATCCACTTGAGAGCATCAGCATTACCTAGGAAAGTTTTAGACATTCATAACTTGGAACCCTACTCCATCCATACCCAGTGAATCTGAAACTCAGAGGTATAAAACTTTATCTTAACAAATCTCTGGGTGATTCTGATACACGCAGCCTTTTAGATTAAAAGTATTCTGCTATGAAGTAACAAAAAGGAGTATATTTGAATTCAAATGTGATTCCTATTTAACTTCTTAAACAAGAACAATGAACCCATTAACAGTCATAACAACAGGTTGAAAAAAATCCTTAAAGATAGACTAATCAACTTTTCTCTCCTCCAGCTTGGATCTAGCAATTGGGAGGCAGCAGACCTGGGTAATGAAGAAAGAAAACAAAAGTTCTTGAGACTTATGGGTGCAGGAAAGGTAAGCATCATTGGGTATACATATAATGCTATTTTTTAAGTGAGAACTAAGCACATTTATCAAATTTCTTGTACTGCATGGTTCCCCCCGCCCCCATACTGGGATTTAAAATCAGTCTTGATCTTGTTGGGTTTGCTCATCTGGTACTCTACTTGAAACATGCTTCCTGCCCTGCTTTTTGCTGGTTATTTTGGAAATGGAGTCCCATGGACTTTTCTTCTTTGAACTTTGACCCTCCAGATTTCAGCCTTCTAACTACCAAGTTTTTCTAGACATGAGCCATGGGTACCTAGCTTGCATAATTATTTTTGGCTTTAGGAAATACTTAATTTTTTTTAAAGCATTTCTTTTTTTTTCGGGGGGGGTCTGGTCATAGGGCCTGAACTCTGGGCCTGGGTGCTGTCCCTCAGCTCTTCAGTTCAAGGCTAGCGCTCTACCACTTGAGCCACAGCACCACTTCCGGCTTTTTTCTTTTTGCTTATGTGGTGCTGAGGAATCGAACCCAGGGCCTTGAGCATGCAAGGCAAGCGCTCTACCACTGAGCCACCTTCCCAGCCCCGGAAATACTTAATTTTATACTATTTCTGAACCACATCTAGAATTCCCTGTGCTTATAGCAATAAGTTTGGAGGCTACAAGGAGAAAATTTTGATGTGAAGACACTCAATCCAAAGGAAAAGGAAATGTGAAAGTTTTTGGTTTGCTTTATTTGATTTTGCTAAAGGGTATTTCTTGGCAAGTTATCTTAAAGGAATCTCTGTCCAACTAAATAAATCTGTTGTATTTCATAACTCTCTCCAGACCTTGAGGTGATAGTAATACTTAACTTTAATTTTTTTATATATTTTGAACTGCTTCTCAGCTTAATAAAACAAAGTATAGAGATGCCATGATCTCTAGTAGACACTTTTTGAAGTAAACTTACTTTCACCTAAGTTGTCTTTCTACATACATCCAAACTTGAAAAAAAAAAATAGAAAACTTTTCTTTTTTGAGCACTTTAAAATGAAATTGTGCCCTTTGTTATTTATGGGAATTCATTTTACTTATCTACTATATGCCAGACTCTGTATTAGGTCCTAGAGATCACATATATTAATAATTGGAATCAGGCAGTGGAGAGAACTGGATAAACTCAATAAAATTGCAGTTACTATGCACACAATGATAAGGACTAACAGAAGGACAGCTGTTTCTGGCTCAGCAGTGAAAGAAACTTTTCCAGAAAGAATTGGTTTGAATCTGAAGAGACATTTAACTATACTATAACAGTGAGGCCCGTAGTAGGGAGAGGTCATAAAAAATACTTAGAGGTATTTGTATAGCATCTCATCAATCTGTATTTCTCGATAACTTGTAATGTGTCATAGAAAGTAGACAAGGGCTGGGAAGGTGGCTCAGTGGTAGAGCACTTGCCCTGCATGCATGAGGCCCTGGGTTCCATTCCTCAGCACCACATAGGCAGAAAAAAGCCGGAAGTGGCACTGTGGCTCAAGTGGTATAGCGCTAGCCTTGAGCTGAAGAGCTGAGGGACAGCGCCCAGGCCCAGAATTCAAGCCCCACAACTGACCAAAAAAAAAAAAAAAAGAAAGTAGACAAATCAGGAGTGGGGAATGTTCAGCACACAGGCCATATAAGGCCTTTGAAATCATTTGGCACTTCATAGGACACTAATACATCCCATCAGCTGCCAGAGGAAGAAGTGTGTGGGTTTCAGATGGGGCCTGACCAGCCTCATACTTTTGTTCATGGTTTGTGCTCTACCACTTAAACCACATTTCCACTTTTGTATTTTTGCTGATTAATTGGAGGTAAAAGTTGCTCAGCCTTTCTTCCTATTCTTGAATCTCAGCCTCCTAAATAGGATTATAGGCATGAGCTACCTGCATCTAGCTTTTATTGATAACTTTATATGGTCTTCAAATTGTGTTATAAATATCCAAATGGCCCTTGGCAGAAGTAAGATTCCCCACTCCTGGTTTAAGTAAGAGATTTGCTAAAGCTGTATAAGTAATAGGTTAGGGTTATATAACTGTTCAAGACCTAGAGTTCAATTAGTACCAAAACAAATTTTAAAAAAGTATTTGGTGAACAAGCCAATATTTTGGCTTTGATCTTCATATAATCTGAGTTTATTCTGTTAGGTAACCACAAAATATATTACTAATTCTAACCAGCCAGCATGAATACTTTACTGGTCATCGGAAGAACCAGCTGATAAAGTATGACTAGTGCATAGTACCATCATCCTAGAATAACTTGATGTCATTGTATTTATAATCAGATCTTGTTAATGGTGTACCTTTTGCAATCTAAGAAGCAGCATACTGAATCATTGATTAGTTTAAATATCAACTGGAGTTTTAACGAAGAAAATGGTTATACTGAATCTATCCTATTTAAAATTCTAGTCTGATCTCTATCCCACCTTCATACTTCTATCACTGTATTCTGTTTTAGTGGCACTTAATACATTAATACATTAATAATTTACTAATTTGTTGCATCGGTCTATCTCCCTTTCCCATCCTTACTCTTGCGCTAGTAGAATGTAAGCCCCACAAAGGCAAGGATCTTAATTTATTTCTTTGTCTTCACTATATCATGGAAAGCTAGAATAGTATATAGTAGTATATTCAATAATCATATTAAACTAGTAATCTTAAATTCCAACACATTTTCCACCTTTCTTATAGAAAGAACACACTGGTCGTCTTGTTATAGGTGATCACAAATCAACATCTCACTTCCGAACAGGTAAGTAAATACAATTCAAATGGAACCAACATGAATACTTCATTGGTTATAAAACCAACAGTAAATTTGGTATAAATGATACTTGCACATTTTGGGATATCATTTTATATATATTAAAATAATAATATATATTAAAATATATATTATATAATAATATATATTAAAATAATATTGGATGTATATGAGAGCATTATGTGTAAAAATGTTGCATGTGTCATAAAGTATTAAATGTTGTTTTGATTTTAAAAGACAACAGAAGATCGATATCTCAATATGATATTCCACCAAAGAAACTAAGCTGTTTCTGTCTTTATTCTTAGTGACTCAGAATATACATGTTAATTGTAATGAGAGTTTATACCTTTTCTTGGCAATGTTGATAAATATATCAAATTTTTTCCTTTATGTAAATTATTTGATATATTAGTATGTTATACAGGCTTTAATTTTACTCACCAGTTCTTCTTCTAAAATCTTAGAAAAATATAAACTTACAGAGCCTGAAGAAATAAACTTTTTTAAAAAAATTGAGGCTGGGAAAGCTGTAAAATGCTTGCCTATATATGCCTATATACACAATACCTACATATGCCTACTTACATAGGGAAAAAGTCTTTAAAACTGAAAAGCAGGGCTCTGGTGGTTCGCTCCTGTAATCCTAGCTACTGGGGAGTCTACTCAGGATCTGAGGATCAAGGTTCAAAGCTGACCCAGGCATGAAAGTCCATGAGACTCATCTCCAATTAACCACTAGAAAACCGGAAGTAGAGCTGTGGCTCAAAGTGGTAGAGTGCTAGTCTTGAGTGAAAGAGCTCAGGAACAGCACCCAGGCCCTAGGTTCAAGCCCCATGAATAACACAAAAAAAAAAAAAACACTGAAGCCCTGTACTATTGGCTCATAACTGCAGTCCTAGCCTGTCATCTATTGTGGAGAACATAATTAGGAAAGTATCTGTCGGGGCTGGGAAGGTGGCTCAGTGGTAGAGCGCTTGCCTTGCATGCATGAGGCCCTGGGTTCAATTCCTCAGTACCACATAAGCAAAAAGAAAAAGCCGGAAGTGGTGCCGTGGCTCAAGTGGTAGAGTGCTAGCCTTGAGCTGAAGAGCTGAGGGACAGCGCCCAGCCCGAGTTCAGACCCCACAACTGGACCCCCCCGCAGAAAAAAAAAAAAGTATCCAAGCCAGCCTCAGCAAAAAGTGAGATCCCTGTCTCAAAAATAACCAAAGCAAAAGGGCTGAGCCTAGACTTAAGTAGAATGCATGCCTAGCAAGCTTGAAGCCTTCAGTGCAAAATTCCACTACCACCAAAATCAAAAATTGAAAATGAATTTGATTTATATTCAGTCTCCTAGAAGGTGAAATTTTCACCTGTTAAAGTTAGCCATTTAGCCAGGTGCCACTGACTCAATGCCTATCTATAGTCATGGCTACTCAGGAGGCTCAGATCTGAGAACTGCAGTTTGAAGCCAGCTCAGACATGAAAGTCCAATTAATCACAGAAAAAGCCAGAAGTGGCACTGTGGCTGAAGTGGTAGCCTTGAGCAAAAAGGAGCTCAAGGATAGTGCCCAGACCCCAGAGTTGAAGCCACAGGACTGGCAAAAAAAAAGCCCTAATCTTGGATAAGTTTTAATAATTATAGATGCTGACCTAGATTTAACTTAACAAAATTTCAATTAAATTACCTAATGTTATAATGACTGAGAATATTTTAGAATTTAATGTCTTTATTTTGTGCATGTTACTTCACAATGATATGCATTGTTAGATAAAACAGAATTATTACAATAGAAAAATATTTTAACTGCTGCATTTTTCCCTAAAATGGGGAGTTATGTGAATTAAAGTTAAAGAACCATCATTTGTATTAAAATTGGAATTCACTTGTCTTTATATCCATAAATTAAAATGTCAAGCACAGAAATCCTCAGTTATATTAACATAGCTCTTGAGTGGTAAGGTTATAGGTCAACATTTAGGATATTCTGCTTAATGAAGTATGTTAAAGTTTATGTTGTTTCAACTAGCTGATAAGGAAAAACAGTCATAAAGGAGAGCCATTACAAGGTCACCTTCTGAACAGAATTGTCAACCTTTTCACTGTTTTTATTCAAAAACAGATGATCCTGGTTCACTGATGGTTTTTTAGGTAAAAGTTTTTGGAGAAAGTTTTTGGAATAATATTAAACATTTTGGTAACTCAGGAGTAGGTTCTAAAGAAGTAATGATAACTATATTTATTGTTTATTAGTAACCTTTTATGGTATGTCATTCATAAAAATTCATTAGTCACAATTAGATAATTCAACCCTTAATATAATACCCCATCTGTATTATGGGTTTTTTGTGTAATCATATGTTTTTATTAATTTGACTGAAACATAACCAAAGTACAATGGACATGCAGGGGAAGAAGACAAGAAAATTAATGAAGAACTGGAGTCTCAGTATCAGCAAAGTATGGACAGTAAATTATCAGGAAGATACCGACGACATTGTGGTCTTGGCTTCAGTGAGGTAGTAATTAACTTGTTTTCATTGATTGGGAAGATAATCATTTTCAGTTTCATATCATTTGTTTCTGTTAGATTACCCTAACAGTTAAGAATCTTGACTTAGAAAACTGTCTTTGTGCAGATACTTAATGTATTTTTATTGTCCATCTAGATCTCTAGGTAATCAGAAAAGATTTTTTTATGGGTTTAAATTCTGCTTAATCATTAGGATTTTTTTTTTTTTTTGGTCGGTCGTGGGGCTTGAACTCTGGGCTTGGGCTGTCCCTCAGCTCTTCAGCTCAAGGCGAGCGCTCTACCACTTGAGCTACAGCGCCACTTCCGGTTTTCTGGTGGTTTTATTGGAGATAGGAGTCTCACGGTCTCTCCTGCCCGGGCTGGCTTTGAACCAGGATCCTCAGATCTCAGCCTCCTGAGTAACTAGGATTACAGGCTTGAGCCACCAGCGCCTGGCTTAGGATATATTCTTTATGAATACCATCCTTACAAGTTGTTGTCTTACCTACAAGTATTAGATAAAATACTTTATGTAAGTTTAAAATTTTTGCTTCAGGAGAGGTCTTTCCTAAGTGATCTTATTTTGTATTATGAATTAATATGAAACTGTTGCTACACTAGTTAGTTGGCCTTCAAAGCCTTTTCTTGCTAGGTATCTGTAGCTCACGCCTGTAATCCTAGCTACTCAGGAGGCTGAGATCTGAGTATCCAGTTGCAAAGCCAGCCCTGGCAGGAAACTCCACAATATTCTTATCTCCAGTAAGCCACTCAGAAAACCGGAAGTGGTGCTGTGGCTTCCGTGCTAGAGTGCTCACCTTGAGCTGAAGAGTCAAGGGACAGTGCCCAGGCCCAGAGTTCAAGCCCCACAACCGACAACAAAAAAACAAAAACCCATAAAATCTGTGGCAATGATTGCTTCCTTAGTCATCAGTTCTTGCCTCATCAGTCACAGATCATAATATAGTTTTAAAAATATTGATCTAGGGGCTGGGACGGTGGCTCAGTGGTAGAGCACTCGCCTTGCATGCTTAAGGCCCTGGGTTCGATTACTCAGCAACACATAAGCAGAAAAAAAAAGCCAGAAGTGGCGCTGTGGCTCAAGTGGTAGAGTGCTAGCCTTGAGCTGAAGAGCTGAGGGACAGCGCCCAGGCCAAGAGTTTAGGCCCCACAACCGGACCCCCCAAAAAAAAAATATTGATCTAATGGTTATGAAGTTGGCTGATTTTAAGATTAGATAAAAACTGGAATCATTCCCAGCCTTTGAACTGGCTAATTTTTTGTTTTAAAAGCACCTATTGATGTTTTAGGTAGAAGATCATGATGGAGAAGGTGATGTGGCTGGAGATGATGATGATGATGATGATGATTCACCTGATCCTGAAAGTCCTGATGACTCAGATAGTGATTCAGAGTCAGAGAAAGAAGAATCTGCTGAAGAACTTCAAGCTGCTGAACACCCCAATGAAGTGGAAGATCCGAAAAACAAGAAAGATGCAAAAAGCAATTACAAAATGATGTTTGTTAAATCTAGTGGTTCATAACTCCAAAATACTTAAGTCTTTGTATTAAAAGTAAGCCTTATTGTTATAATGCACAGTGGAGGACTGCTTATAGAGCACAGACCTTTGTATTATAATTTTTAAAAAGGCCCTTTTAAATAATTACAAAGAGTGTTTGCTTTCAAATGTCATGGGTTACACTTTTATGAGCATGACTATAACCATTTTTGTAAAGGGTAAGAGTTGTATAAAATTAAATAAATACAGTACTCAACTTCTTTTCATATTAGCATCATCACCCCTCTAATCTCACCTTTTTTACCCCTTCAGATGCAGTATTGGGTACTGGGGGAGAGAATTTTGTTTGGTAGCTATTTCACCTTTTGTTTGTTTGTTCCTTCTTATTTTTCTCATAAAATTTGATACTGTGACGTTTATGAAAAATACTCCCTTAATTTGTTAAAGTAGAACTGTTCCTTATGAATATTTCTGCTGCTGATCACAGTCTGTAAATTATTATTGGCAAAATATTACATACTTAGTTTTACTGATTCAGCTCTTCTCTTTTGGACCAAAGCAACATGGGAGCATGAACATTAACACCTGTTAGGATGGAATCACAACTGTCAATGTCAGGAACCCCCAAAACATCTTTATATGCTTTGGATTACATTGTATGTTAGATTTTTGATAAAATTTGACCGGTTTTTACAGAAGAAATTATTTCTGTGATCATTTAGTCCTGACTATAGAAATATGTAAAACTGGATTTTTTTTAAAGGTAATATGTGACCAAAGTTCCTTTCTTTCTCCTTACAAGGTCTAAATAAAGAGAAAGCAGTTTCCCATATTTTGTTGTGATAACTTTATCCTCATTATTTGAAAATGAGGAACAGGCCTATCAATAAGAAACTGAAAAAGAAATTTAATACCAGTGCTGTTATTTTATCTAATTACTAAAAGTATTTATAATTTTATTGCTACTCATCTTACTGTTGTATAGTTCATTTGTTCAGTAGAGTCATACAAATGGACTGAGTTTAGTCAAAGAATCTTTGAATATTGTTTTCAAAATCTTAAGAATGTGAGTCAAACCTGTTTTGTGAGCTGAATTACTATACGGTATATATTTGATGTGTGGACTTTTTAAAAAGCCTGTATCTTGAAATTTATAATTAGAGGAGTACAGGCACTAGAGCAATTGTTTCTGTTTATAAACTATATTTTGGAGTATTTTTACATATGTCAGACTCCCCTCAGGGGTCATTTCTTATATTGTTTTAATATAGGTGTTGACCTATCTATATTAAAACATCAAGTCTGGATGGTAGACAGTTAATATGTAACATTTAACATATACTTGGTTTAAAGAAGTTTGGCTTTATTCAGTTCAAACATTTTACCATTAATTTTCAAATATCTTGCTTGTGGGACTGCACATTATAATTAAAGCTGGGCACCAGTGGCTCACACCTGTAATCCTAGCTACTCAGGAGGCTGAGATCTGAGATTCATGGCTCAAAGCCAGCTGGGGCAGGAAAGTCTGTGAGACTTAGCTCCCATACACCACCAGAAAATCAGGAGTGGCACTGTGGCTCAAGTGGTAGAGTACTAGCCTTGAGCTGAAGAGCTGAGGGACAACGCCCAGGCCCAGAGTTCAAGCCCCACAACGGGCAAAAAAAAAAAAAGTAAGTAGAAAAAAAGGACCAAGTTGCAAAGGGAAGACAGCATTAAGTTTTTAAAACTGTATTTTCATCATTTCATTCATTGGTTCTGATATGTAAATAGAAGTACCTTCCAAATAACTATACTCCAGGAATTTTTTTCCTCTTCTAATAGAAAAATTCTAATTTCAATTCGTATATTGAACAAAAAAAATTCAGAGTTGAGATAAATTTGTTTGTTGGTCCCTGTGGCTTGGTATGCTAACACCACACTAAACATCATGGCTATCTTAAGTGAACATTGGGGATTTTTCTTAGCATATGCATATACAAAAACATTAAAAGATTTGTTCTGCCATGTTCAATATGTACGCGTGTGTATACACATATATGTATATGTATACATGCATGATGCACCTGTTTGAGGCTTCCCAGCATTCCTAGGATGACAAGTGTGTATCACTGCATATAGCAGCAGTCTCAGACTTTTTTTTTGCCTAGGCTAGCCCACAATTGCAGTTTCAAAACATCCACATTGTGCCCTTTGTTGCTAGCTATACATGAAGGAGTTCTGTAAACCTAGCCACCACAGCAGTAAAGTTCCTTCAATTCTCAGCCTCCCAAGTAGTAGCTAGGATTATAGGCTTGAGCCACAGGCACAGGGCTTCAAGGACACAGGCATAGTTCATTACTTGGTTTCTGATTTACATCTACATTCTGTGTGCTTTGAATAGTCCAAAGACTATCTGCTCTAAAGCCACTTAGTTATAAAGTCTCATTTCCGGTGAGACTGAGTACAGTTCTGTTCTTTCAAGTCCTGTCAGTCTTGTTTGTACATTTACAATGTAGCCATCTAGATCTTTAATTGCTCTATTAAGTCCTGTGTCATAGCTTCCAGGTAAGTTCCATTCCCAGGAATATCACCCCTTACATACTATGTGTGGAAAATTATTAACAAGTGTATAAATCAGTAAAAGTTGAAGTCAACTGATCTCATTTTCTCCAACTCCTCATTTTTTTCCCCTTCAGTACCAGAGGTTGTCTGGTGTCTTTGCTTACCTTTTTTTGCTCAAGGCTGGCACTTTACCACTTGAGCCACACTTCCAGTTCTGGCTTTTGCTTGTTAATTGATAAGAATCTTGGATTGCTCAGCCCAGGCTGAACTGATTCTCAGACTCCTGAGTAACTAGGATTTCAAGCCAAGCATGAGCCCATGGCATTCAGCTGCTTCTCCCATTCTTAAAGAGTTTTAAAAAGTTGTATCCTGAAACATAACCCCTTTTTTTTCTTTCATACTTAAAATCTGCTTTCTATCTAATATGAAACAGACCCTCAAATACCCTGAACTTCCACAAACATGGGTAAGAGCTGTAGGTCATATCCCAGCTCTACCATCTTGATAATAAACTATATGACAAGGAACATTTGACCTCTGGGTGTTCTTTTTCAACAAAATGCAGTAACCACCTTGTATAATTATCCTGAGAATTAGATAACATGGGTAAAAAAGCAGCACAGAGATGATAAGCAGTTAATAAATGTAACAATCCTTTGTACCTTATGAACCTAGTGCTTTTGATTATATTTTGAATCTTCAACCTGAATCTACTGAACCTTTTCTGCCAGCCTGTGTTTGGGTATTTTATGTCTCTTCAATTCCACCACGGCAACACTTACTTCAGCTGTAACCTCCACATCTGTCCCCACATTTAGTAACTTGTCTCTCCTTCCCCTGCACCCATCCCTCAGTCCACTCCAACAAGGCTTCTATCTATCCACCCTTGACAGCTTACTGAAAAACTAATGAAATTAGTCTTCAAAAAAACAAGTCATTTTTAGTTCTCTTTTCCTCGTTAGCAGTACTTGCTATAATTCAGTAGCTTTCCAACTTCAATTAGACAAGATTCTACAGTAAAGGGATTCAACAGAAAACTGCCCATTCCAGTACATTCCAGTACTTTGTCCTAAAGTGAGCTCCCTTAAAACACCATTCAGAGCCTTTTCCCCACAGAAGCAATTTCTTTTCAGCCACCTCATAACCCACTTGTTGAATAGTCTAAAGGCTCCAAATGGAGTTTTGTGACATTTATGGTGAAGTGTCTCCTTTAGCAATTCGAATGGTGCTATATAAATGTACTGAGCAGAAGTTACAGTTTTTTGGTTTTTTATGCTGGAGATTGAACGCAGGACCTTACGCTAAGAAGGCACTCATTACTGACTACGTCCCCAGTCCTACATGAGATTTAATTGACAATGCAGCAGTATTAAAATGTGGGGTTCTGAAGAGGTGATGAAGTCATAAGGGCCTTGTTCATAAATGGTTGAAGGCTGCTGTGGAAAGTCACCTCGAGCAGGTGGTTACAAAGCAAGTTCAACCCCTTGTGCTTTCAACCCTTCCGCTCTACTATGGATGATATCACAAGAGGCCCTCATTAGCTACTGACATTGGGTTCGTAGATATCTCAGCCTCAGAATAACTTTTTTGGGAGGGGAGAGGAGTTGTTAGTAATCAAAACTAGGGCCTTAAGAATGCTAGTACATTTTCTACCACTGGGCTATAACAGGGTCCTAAACTTTTTATTTCTTAAATGAAGTCTTAACTATGTTGCCTAGCATTCAAAGAACACCCTCTATAGTATATCCGGCTTAATTTTTATTTTTTTTATTTTTTTATTTTTATTTTTGTGCTAGGGATTGAACCCAGGGCTTCACACATGCTAGCCAAGTGTTTTACTAACCTACACACTCAGCCCTCTTTTCTTTATAAATTATGAAGCCTGTAGCATTCTGTTATGGCAATAGGAAAGAGTAGTAGAGATAGTTTGCAGTGATATCCCCAACGAATGAATTTCGATGGGAGATCACAGAGTTTGGGGCTAATTTTAAGAGTTAGAGGACTGGATGAGGTTTCTAAAACCTATTGATTATGTTTTTTCATATGAGCAAGATGTCTCAATGCTTTCATTTGTAAAATAGAGCTTTTCTCTTTCAGGAACTCCATTTGCACACATTTCATCTCCTACCTCCATGTCATTTCATTTTTGTCATTTTTATTCTCTTCCCTTGTGATTCAGTATTGTACATTCTATCATTCCGATTTAATTTTCACTTTTTATATTTCAATTTTTGAGTTCTCTTCCTGCTCACATTTCAGCCTATCTTCTTTATAGAAACTAAATTTTCATTATAATATTAGAGTTATAAACTGTTTCATATTGTTGAAATATGTCGAGGCAGTGTTTTTCTGGCAAATGTTCATCGCCTGCCATTTCTTTTTTATTTCTCTACTGTAGTATCCTCATACAAGTCCTGCATTCATTCTTTTTTTACTGTTCAAACAACTACCAATACTTTTTGAGAACCTCTATTAATAGGCACTCTCCTAGACACTGAGGGGTACATACATCAAAGTCAGTCTCTGCTCAAATGAAGCTTGCTTTCTGGTAAAGGAGAGCTACACAACTGTGTGTGTGTGTGTGTGTGTGTGTGTGTGTGTGTGTGTGTGTGTGTGTGTGTGTGATATTTTAAGGCAGAGTAAAGAGATGCAATGACAGAATAAGCACAGGCAGCAAGGGGTTGTAAGCTGAGTTCAAAGAGAACAGAAACATGATTAGAGCAGTAGATGAATTCTGGGTTTTATTCTGAAGACGAGAAGACCTTGGAGAATTTTTATTAGAGTAACATGGGCAATATTGGTTATTAGGCTGTGGTGTTAAAAAAAAAATGGCGGGGCTGGGAAGGTGGCTCAGTGGTAGAGCACTTGCCTTTCATGCATGAGGCCCTGAGTTTGATTCCTCAGCACCACATAAGCAAAAAAAAAAAAAAAAAGAAAAAAGCTGGAAGTGGCACTGTGGCTCAAGTGGTAGAGTGCTAGCCTTGAGCTGAAGAGCTGAAGGACAGCGCCCAGGTCCAGAGTTCAGGTCCCACGACCGGACCCCCCCCAAAAAAATATGGCAGGCTTATGGAGTTACAGCAATATTGTAGGTAAGCACAATGACTTGGACTAGTATAGTAATGGTTGTAGTCATGAGAAATGAATTCTGGATATATTTTGAAAAAGAGCCAACAGGGAGGCTAGAAAGTTGGCTCAGTGGTAGAGTGCTTGCCTTGCATGCATGAGGCCCTGGGTTCGATTCCTCAGCACCACATAAGCAGAAAAAGCCAGAAGTGGCTCTGTGGCTCAAACGGTAGAGTGCTAGCCTTGAGCTGAAGAGCTGAGGGACAGTGCCCAGGCCCAGAGTTCAGGCCTCACAACTGACCAAAAAAAAAAAGAGTCAACAGTAACCTTTGTAAGATTGAATGTAGCATGTGAACAGGATCATGAATAACCTCTTGCCAGGCAACAGTTGCTCAAGCCTGTAATCCAAGCTACTCAAGAGGTTGAGGTTCTCAGTTTTAAAGCCAGCAGGGGCAGGAAAGTAGAAAAAGAGGGAAGTGGTGCTGTGGCTCAAGTGGTAGAGCACTAACCTGGAGCAAAAAGGAGCTCAGGGACAGCGCCCAAGCCCAGAGTTCAAGCCCCAGGACCAGCCAAAAAAATGAAGAAGAAGAAGGAGAAGGAGAAGAAGAAGAAGGAGAAGGAGAAGAAGAAGAAG